>NC_058520.1:477200976-477504007 GCF_904849725.1 Hordeum vulgare subsp. vulgare
CAAACCCTAGTTCATCTCTTGTAACCAATCTCCGTCTCGCGACTCCGATTGGTACTTGTAAGGTTGCTAGTAGTGTTGATTACTTTTTGTAGTTGATGCTAGTTGGATTACTTGGTGGAAGAGTTTATGTTCAGATCCTTGATGCTACTAATTACACCTCTGATCATGATTATGATTATGCTTTGTGAGTAGTCACTTTTGTTCCTGAGGACATGGGATAAGTCATGCTGATAATAGTCATGTGAATTTGGTATTCGTTCGGTATTTTGATATGATGTATGTTGTTTTTTCCTCTAGTGTTGTTATGTGAGCATCGACTACATAACACTTCACCATATTTGGGCCTAGAGGAAGGCATTGGGGAGTAGTAAGTAGACGATGGGTTGCTAGAGTGACAGAAGCTTAAACCCTAGTCTATGCGTTGCTTCGTAAGGGGCTGATTTGGATCCACTAGTTTAATGCTATGGTTAGACGTTGTCTTAATTCTTCTTTCGTAGTTGTAGATGCTTGCAAGAGGGGTTAATCATAAGTGGGATGCTTGTCCAAGTAAGGGCAGTACCCAAGCGCCGGTCCACCCACATATCAAACTATCAAAGTAACAAACGCGAATCATATGAACATGACGAAACTAGCATGACACAAATTCCCGTGTGTCCTTGGGAGCGTTTTTTCCTCGTATAAGACTTTGTTCATGCTTGTCCCTTGCTACAAAAGGGATTGGGCCACTTTGCTGCACCGTTGCTACTACTTGTTACTTGTTACTTTTCACCTGCTACGTTTCACATCACTACACCATCACTTGTTACCGCTACTTTCAGTGCTTGCAATTATTACCTTGCTGAAAACCGTTTATCAGAGCCTTCTGCTCCTCGTTGGGTTCGACACTCTTACTTATTGAAAGGACTACGATTGATCCCCTATACTTGTGGGTCATCACGCCACAAGAGAAAATACCGAAGGAAAAGAAGAAAAAAGAAAGAGGGAGGTGGGAAGGAAGGAGTAGACTCCTTCCCCCAAACCGAATTGGGGTGGGTGTCCACCTCCTCCCCTTCGAGCGGTGCCCTTGGGGCTCCTTTGAGCCCCAAGGCTAGCCCCTCCCCTCCTCCTATATATTTTTGTGGTTTTAGGGCTTTTGAGACATAACTTTGCCACGTGCAACTCAAACCTATACCACATAGTTCTTCCTCTAGATCGGATTTCTGCGGGGCTCGGGCGGAGCCCTGCAGGAGTAGATCATCACCACCACCGGTGCGCCGTCACGCTGCCGGAGAACTCATCTACTTCTCCATCTCTCTTGTTGGATCAAGAAGGTTGAGATCGTCGTCGAGTTGTACGTGTGCTGAACGCGGAGGTGTCGTCCGTTCGGCCCTAGATCGGAACAGATCGTGGGATGGATCGTGGGACGGATTGTGGGACGATGGTGATTTGAATCATGAAGCTGTACCACTACATCAACCATGTTTCTTAATGCTTCCCACTTAGCGATCTACAAGGGTATGTGGATCCAATCTCCCTCTTGTAGATGAAAGTCACCATGATAGGTGTTCGTGTGCGTAGGAATTTTTTTGTTTCCCATGCAACGTTCCCCAACAGCAGTTGCAGTATTAGACGCCGCATTTTCTTCAGCTTATGCAGCTGATTCTTGAGCAGATTCCTCACGAATGCTTTTTCCGTCAGAACCGGTGAGAATCTCAGTTGTAGCATGAGTTGGAGGGATTTGAGTTGACCTTGGTGAGCGTGGATGAGTTTCTTCCTTGAAATCATCATGGATCACAAGTGTGTTGCATCCAATGTCATCATCATCCACTTGTTCTTCACTGGAGGTTTGGTGGACTGAGGAATATCATCTATTTGTATTTCCTCATCCATTTCTTCATCCTCTTCAGCGTCATTCATTTCATCATCATCTTCTAGAATGACATAGTCCACTCAGAAGGGAACAATCATGTATGAAGGTGCTACATTGAGAGGTGTAGCATCCACCGGGGCTAATGAAGATTTTGACTGTGTAATCTTCAGACGTTTGGCCTCTGAGGATTCTGAGGCCATTGAAGCTTTTCTATTTTTGGCTTCTTTCTCAACCTCTTTGGTTTTCTTCACGTCTGATGCAGACGGAGTCACTTTCTTCACCTTTGAGGGTTGTGGTGAAGGGGCAATTTCATCACGCACTGTTTCACTATTAGGCCTGACAGTTTCTTCAGCTGGAGCAGTTACTTCAGCTGGAATATTTTGAGGAATTTCCTCAGCAGCTGGTTCATCAGTTCATCTTCCTCAGGCAACTGAACAGTATAGCTTGGCTGAGGTGGTGTTTGCTGCTTTGGAGGGGGAGTTGTCTTATTGTATTCATCAATAGCAGTTCTTGCAACCTTGATGAATTTCACTTTGATGCCTTGACGATCAGAGTGAAGACTTTTATACTTGTCTGTGAGGGTTTTCAGTTCAGCCTTAGTTGATACAAGTGCTTCAGGTGTCAGGTTGAGGAGATTCTGCTTGAGGAATTTCTCCTTTTTTATTTTGGTAGCCCTTGCTTGCTTGGCCTGCTGCTCCTTCGACATTGCTTCATTGATGAAAGTAGCCACCATATGGCTGACACCAGGGGGAAGCTTCAAGTCATCAATCAGTGTGTTTGGATATTCATACCAGAGGTCGATGAAATCCAGCAAAACCTTCGGATCCATAGCTAAAGGAATGGAACTGTCGGAGGCTTGTGCAACACGTTCTTGTTTGTTTCTGATGATTGCTTGGAGTGTTTCATCATCAAACTCTTCACTTCCTTATGATGCAGAAGGAATGTTGATGACCTTGCTAGGACTTGGCCTGATGCCTCTACCAGCAGTCATTTTAGTCTTCAACAGAGTGGGTGAAGACTTTGAAGCAGAGCCAGTGGCAGATGGCACTGAGGAATTTGATTATGCAGGTTGAAACTTACTGAGTTGCTTCTGTTGTGGGGTGAATGCTGTGGTGCCGTTGAGGATTTTGCAGCTGTTGCGGCCTTGTGAGGCAATTGCTCTTTTGGTGTTGTAGTTGAAGCTTTGGGTTTTTCAGCAAAGTATTCTTCTAAGAAATTTTTGTAGCAGAGGCTTCATCAGCTGAATAAGTGGCAGCAGTGGCTGCTGCAACAGAATCCTCATTGAATTTCTTCACAACTGCTTCTGCCTTCTTCTGCAACTTAGACATATATTTGTCTATCTCATCAGGATAATCCTCAATAGTTGCTACACTTGAGGGATGAGCTGCTTGTTGATCACCCTGTGACGGCCTTTTGGAAGGTGCTTGAGGGCGAATTTCTTGGCATATTTCGGAGTCACATATTTGGACTCCTTCCAATCCTTAGCCCACCTGCGCTCAATCTTTTGAAGCCTTATTTTGCGCTTCGCCATGGATTCTTTACCATGTATTTCCTCATCAGGAGTACAATAATCAGCATATATGTCTTCACGTATTTCCAATGTTGTATTCTGTTCCATCTTCTTTCCTCCTTTCTGCTTCCGATCATCCTCCATTTTCTTCAACTAAGGCTTTTATTAAGGAATTTGTACTCTTGATGCTTTTGAATACACACGTAAATTTTCTTCGAGGAATGCTGCAAATGAGTTAAGTTGATGTGAACCTAGAGATTCATCAGCTGACATTTTTGTACCTGTGAACAGAGTATAGGTGCGAAGAATTTGGAGAGGTCATATGCGTTCTGAGATTTGAAAAATTGAAAAAATTGAAAAAATTTAGAAGTTGAGGAATTTGACTAAGCATTCTCATCTTGGGTTCCAGAGTTGTGCAGATTCGAGAGTTTACACAATTGAGGAATCTCATGAAGAATTTTACTGGCTTAGTGAAATTCAGCAAGTGTTTGAGGAATGAGTGTGCATGGCTGACAGGCTTTCTGAGGAAAAACAAATTTCGCAAGTCTAAAGTGAATTAAAATATCAATAGAGGCAGCAAAACATGATTGTATTTACCCTGTGCAAAGAACATGAAGAACTGGAGCAGTAAAAGGGAGAAGTTGCTCGGTTCAGATCTTGAGCGCCCTAACTAGGCAACTAAAATCAGCTACGGCGGCGACGAAAGACGATTTTCCGCGATTGGCGAGAGTCCGGCGACGGCTAGGGTGAGGCAGCGAAGCTTTTCCTCTCCGACGACGAGGATGCTAGCGGTGGCGCTAGGGTTGAGCTCGAGCGGAGAAGACGAGAGGACGAAAAGTGTTGACTAGGGGGGGGGGGGTAAGGGCCTATTTGTAGCTGAGGTGAAAAACTGTTCGGGCCGAAACTTTCGGACCAAACTACCCTTGCCTCTTCGTCACCGCATGACACGTGGTGCCCATGACTGAAGCGGTGGAGTTCGTGGTTATCCGATCGTGAGAAGTGGGTCCGGTAACTGTGTAACGTTATAAAAACAACTTTTGAATTTTTGAGGATTTTGTTGCAAAGTCCTCAGCTGACAACGACTCAGTGAGGATTTTGAACAAGTGTCAAATAGAACGCATATGAAGAATTGAGAATAGACTGGGTTGAGCTTAGCATAGGGGGGAGTCGGGTCCGGTCACATTCACTTAGATGAAATATCAAATTGAAGACTGGGCTATAAGTGAATGCTATTCAAGACTTCGAAAGCTCATTCTATATATATGTGTATATATTCAAATGAAAATCATCAAACGTTTTGAGGAATTTGAAGATTTGAAAGTTTGAGGATTTTGTGACAAAGTGTCAGATTGATGAATTTCAATTTTGAAGAAAAACCAGCTTGTAGAATTTCAAAGTTGGGTGATGGCGTGACCCACCATATAAGAATGATGATTTTAGGCGCCGCGTACAATTGTCGTAGGGCCTTGAGAACCAAATTCTTCATTAATTTCTTCACACTAAGAGTGATGTTCTTCATTGATTGAAGACAGTCGATTCTTCGTGTGTTGCACATCTAAGTCATGGATTTTGCATAAGTGTTAGGATGTGTGCATGTTTTCACAAAACATTTGAAGACTCTAGGATATTTTGATCACACCGCAACTTGCAAAACCTTCTCTCATCCAAGGGCTTTGTGAAGATATCAGCTAGTTGATCATCAGTCTTCACATGGTCGATGATGATATTGCCCTTGAGGACACGGTCATGAAGAAAATGATGATGAATTTGGATGTGCTTAGTCTTTGAGTGTTGTACTGGGTTGTAGGCAATCTTGATTGCACTCTCATTGTCGCAGTAGAGGGTCACATTCTTCATGTTGATGCCATAGTTTCTGAGGGTTTGCTTCATCCATAGCAGTTGAGCACAGTAGGATCCAACAGCAATGTACTCAGCTTCGGTAGTGGAGAGAGAAACACAGTTCTGCTTCTTTGAGGACCAATAGACTAAAGATCTTCCGAGGAAATGGCATGTGCCTGATGTTGACTTGCAATCCACATGGTCACGAGCATAATCACAATCACAATATCCAACGAGGTGAAGATATGAGCCCTTGGGGTACCACAATCCTAGTGTTGGTGTGTGAGCTAAGTATCGAAGAATATGTTTTGCAACCTTATGGCGTCACTCCTTCGGTTTTGCTTGAAAATGAGCAGACATGCAAACATAAAGCATTATATTTGGCCTAGATGCACATAGATATGATAAAGAGCCAATCATTGAGCGGTATACCTGCTAATCGGAATCATTACCATTTTCATCAGTGCAGAGGTGGCCGTTGGTAGGCATAGGAACCTTGACGCCTTTGCATTCATGCATGTTGAATTTCCTCAGAACATCCTTGAGGTATTTCTCCTGTGATATGAAGATGACATTGCGTCGTTGACGAAATTGAAGGCCTAAGAAGAATTTCGGCTCCCCCATCATAGACATCTGATATTCTTCACTCATCATGTAAGCAAATTCATCACTGTAACGTTTGTCGGCACAACCAAAGATAATATCGTCGACATATATTTGGCACACAAATAGTTCATCGTCATAAGATTTTGTGAAAATAGTTGCATCCAGTGACCAGGTTTGAAGCCTTTCTTCATGAGAAATTCCTTCAATGTATCATATCACGCCCGAGGGGCTTGCTTGAGGCCATAGAGTGCCTTTTTTAGTCTGAAGACTTTGTCTGGATGCTTCAGATATTCAAAACCAGGGGCTGAGCAACATATACTTCTTCCTCAAGCTTACCATTCAGGAATGCACTTTTCACATCCATGTGATATAGAGTAATATTATGATGATTAGCATGAGCAAGTAGTATTTGAATAGCTTCAAGTCTAGCAACAGGTGCAAAAGTTTCATCGAAATCAATTCCTTAAACTTGTGTGTAGCCTTGGACTACAAGTCGTGCCTTATTCCGCACCACTTGACCATCTTCATCTTGCTTGTTTCGGTAAATCCACTTGGTGCCGATGATATTGTGCTTGCGAGCATCAGGTCGTTTGACGATTTCCCACTAGTCATTTAGCTTCAATTGAAGAAGTTCATCTTGCATGGCTTGAATCCACTCAGGTTCCATGAAGGCTTTAGAAACTTCTGAGGGTTCTGTGATAGACACAAAAGAGGAATGCCCACAAAAGTTATCTAAATGTGAAGCTTTTGAGCGAGTGAGAGGACCTGGCGCATTAATGTCATCGAGGATTTTGTCAAGTTCCACTTCATTTGCAATCCTTGGATGAGTTGGTTGAAGACTTTGGTTGGGCTGAGGAATTTGATCTTCAAGAATTTCCTTAGGTGCACCTGTCTGAATTTCATCAGTGTTGGGGACGATTTCTTCAGAAATTTCCTCCGTAGGAATGATATCTTCAATAGCTTTCAGCTTGATGGCTTCCTCAGGAGATAATTTGTTCGGCACACGAGGCAATTGCTCTCTTTGCGAGCCATTGGTTTCATCGAACCACACATCTACATTTTCAACAACCTTGTTGTGATAGGTGTTGAAGGCTCTGTAGGTGTGCGAGTCCTTTCCGTAACCAAGCATAAAACCCTCATGTGTTTTAGGTGCAAACTTTGAGCTATAGTGAGGATCTCTAATCCAGCATTTTGCACCGAAGACTTTGAAATAACTTACATTGGGTTTCTTGTCAGTGAGGAGTTCATATGAGGTTTTCTTGAGGAATTTGTGAAGATATACCCTCTTGATGATGTGGCAAGAAGTGTTGATTGCTTCCGCCAAAAACGACGAGGAGTCTGATATTCTTCAAGCATAGTCCATGCCATTTCAACCAGAGTCTTGTTGTTGCGTTCAACGACGCCATTCTATTGAGGAGTATAAGGAGCCGATAATTCGTGAGTAATACCAAGTTCATCAAGATAATCATCAAGACGAGTGTTTTTGAATTCTGTCCCATTATCACTCCTGATGTGTTTGATCTTGACGTCGAAGTTCGTCGAGGCCCTTGAGGAAAATTGTTTGAAGACTACCTGCACATCAATTTTATACAGAATGATATGTACCCAAGTATATCGGGAATAGTCATCAACGATGAGAAAGCCATATAAAGATGTTGCATTGGTTAGAGTGGCATAATGAGTAGGTCTAAACAGATCCATGTGAATCAATTCAAACGGGCGAGTAGTAGTCATGATAGTCTTCGAGGGGTATTTGGATCTAGTCATTTTTCCACACTCACAAGCACCGCAGAGGTGGTCCTTGAGGAATTTGACTGATTCGATGCCAATGACATGCTTCTTCTTCGCCAGCGTGTGCAAATTCTTCATGCCTGCATGACCAAGTCTTCGATGTCATAGCCAGCCGTCTGAGGTTTTTGCTAGTAAGCATGTGTCTCGTTGAAGACCTGTGGAAAAATCAACAATGTACAAATCTCATCTCCTAAAGCCTTCGAAGACTTTGGATCTGTCAGATTCCTTGATGAGTACACATCTATATTTTCAAAAGATAACAACCATATCAAGATCACAAAGCATTGAGACTAACATGAGGTTAAACCCAAGGGATTCGACAAGCATGACTTTGTCCATGTGCCTATCCTTGGAAATAGCCACTTTGCCAAGTCCCAATACTTTGCTTTTTACCTTTGTCAGCATAAGTGATTTGCTTCAGTGGTGATGGAGTCAGTGGCATATTCATCAACAAGCATTTATCACCAGTCTTGTGGTTTGTGCAACCACTGTCAAGTACCCACTCTGTATTCTTGGGTTTGTCATCCTGTAGATGAATTAGTACAGCTTACCATCTCATATGATTCATACTTGAAGAATATGATTTCAATTTCATCAGATAGGAATTTCATCATAAATAGTAAATTTTAGGACGTGTGAAATTTCATCATTTCATCAATTTTAGCTTGCGTCCAATCAAATATTTTCCTGAGGTCTCCAGCAAATTCTTCAGATGATGACTTTCATCTGGAGACCTGACCTGAAGGAGTGATTAGTTCAATTTCTTCACCACCCACATCTCAAGGGGTGACAAAGAGTTCATCATCCTGCGAGCACCATATGAGAAAGGGGGCATTGAAGCTAATGCACTTTGTTTCACCGTAGGGGGATTAGAGTCCTCAAATGAGTAGGCAGAGAAGTTCTTTGAGGATTTATGAACATAATGATTTGAGGAATAATGCTCATATTCATATCCCTTGTAATTTCCCTGCATATCATAAGCATTAGCACGAGTACGAGTATAGTATTGACCATTTGAGGATTTTGATCCTCTTGAAGATTTTGGTCCACCTGAGGAATTTCATCTGGGGTTCAGGTTCTTCATAGGTGGTGTCATGAGGGCATTCACCTCATGATTTTCCAAGAAACTTTTGGGGACCCAATTTTTCCTCAGGGGAGGTCCATTCCTGCAGTTAGTTCCAATATATTGAGCAAATACTTCACCAGATTGATTTTTGAACAGTTTATAGTTGGAGTCAAATGACTCTTCTGAGGAATAGGATATTTCACATGCAAAGCCTGTAAGAGTGGATGGATCAACTGGAGGACATTTAGTAGCAACCCATGAGGTTTTGGGACACTGCTCCGGTTTCCAGTATGATCCATCAACATTCAATTTCCTCTCGAAGGCAATTCCTTCTTTCCTGGGTTCCTGTTCAAAATCTGTTTTTTGAGCACATCGCAAAGGGTTTGATGCCCTTTGAGACTTATGTATATGTCTGTCACATACAATTCCTTCAGACCTGCATTTTTGTCCGTAGCATTTGTAGTTTCTTCAAGTGAAAAATTTGATACCACAGGAGAAGTTGAAGAATTTGTAGCGATAGAAGCATTTGATGATTCTGGTGAAGAATTGGCAGTTTCACGCTCGATGCATTTGAGACATGGGGGAGTGAATTCAACCTGAGCGACACTGATCTGTTGAGAAAGTAATGACTCATTTTCCATTCGAAGATCATCATGAGACATCTTCAACTTCTCAAGATCAAGTTGATGGGGAACGTTGCATGGGAAACAAAAAATTTCCTACGCACACGAAGACCTATCATGGTGATGTTCATCTACGAGAGGGAGATCGGATCCACATACCCTTGTAGATCGCTAAGCGAAAGCGTTATTAAACATGGCTGATGTAGTGGTACATCTTCATGATCCGTCCCACGAACCGTCCCATGATCCGTTCCATGAACCGTCTTGCTTTCCGTCCCACGATCCGTCCCGATCAAGTGCCGAACGGACGACACCTCCGTGTCCCGCACACGTACAGCTCGATGACGATCTCCGCCTTCTTGATCCAGCAAGAGGGGCGGGGAATTAGATGAGTTCTCCGGCAGCGTGACGGCGCACCAGTGATGGTGATGATCTATTCCTGCAGGGCTCCGCAGAAAACCGATCTAGAGGAAGAACTACGAACTAGAGGAGAGGGCAGCACGTGGAAAAGTTGTGTCTCAAAAGCCCTAAACCTCTAGTATATATAGGAGGAGGGAGGGGCAGATTTGGCGCCACAAGGGAGGCTCCCTTGTGTCGGTCGAACTAGAGGAGGGAGGAGTCCTCCTCCAACTCCACTTGGATTAGGACTCCTTCCTTAATTTCCCACCTCTTTTGGATTTTCCAGTTTTTCCTCATGGGCTTCCCTTGGATGACTTCGTCAGCCCATTATTCCTTATTTCGCATCCAATAAATCCATCTGGACACCTTGGGGCGTGGTGGGCCCACCCAATGGGCCCCCGGAACCCATTCGTCACTGCCGGTACACTGCCGGAAATGCCCAAAAACCTTCCAGAATCCAAACACCAACTTCCTATATATCAATCTTCATTTCCGGACCATTCTGGAACTCCTCGTGACAACCGGGATCTCATCCGGGACTCCGAACAAAAATTCGGTCACCAACACATATAACTCAACTATACCGAAATGTCACCAAACCTTAAGTGTAAACACCCTGCGGGTTCGAGAACTATGCAGACATGACCCGAGACACTTCTCGGTCAATATCCAATAGCAGGACTGTTGGGTAACATTGCATGGGAAACAAAAATATTCCAACGCACACGAAGACCTATCATGGTGATGTCCATCTACGAGAGGAGATTTGGATCTACGTACCCTTGTAGATCGTACAATAGGAAGTGTTAAGCAACGCGGTTGATGTAGTGGAACGTAATCACGTCCCTTGATCCGCCCCCCGAACCGTCCCACGAACCGTCCCGCGATCCGTCTCACGATCCGTTCCGATCTAGTGCCGAACGGACGACACCTCGACGTTCAGCACACGTACAGCTCGACGATGATCTCGGCCTTCTTGATCTAGCAAGCAAGATGGAAAAGTAGATGAGTTCTCCATCAGCGTGACAGCGCTCCGGTGGTGGTGAAGGATCTATTTCTGCGGGGTTCCGCAAAACTACGATCTAGAGGTAAAACTATGGTGTCTAGATCTGAGTTGCACGTAGGAAAAGTTGTCTCAACTCAGCCCTAAATCACCACTATATATAGGAGGGAGGGGGAGGAGACTTGCCTTGAGGATCATGTCCTCAAGGTGCGCCGGCCAAGAGGGAGAGGAGGAGTCCTACTCCAATCCTAGTCCAACTAGGATTGGAAAGTTGAGTCCTTCTGTTCCTTCCCACTTTTCCCCATTTTTCATTTCTTTGGTTTTTCTCTTATGGCTCATAGGCCTTATTGGGCTGTCCCACCAGCCCACTAAGGGCTGGTGCGCCACCCATAAGTCCTTTGGGATTCCCCCGGGAGGGTTGCCCCCCTCCCGATGAACTTCTGAAACCCATTCATCACTCCCGGTACATTCTCGGTAATGCCCGAAAACTTTTCGGTAACGAAATGAAGTCATCCTATATATCAATCTTCGTTTCCGGACCATTCCAGAAACCCTAGTGACGTCCATGATCTCATACGGGACTTCAAACAACATTCGATAACCATGCATATAACTCAACTATACTAAAACATCACCGAATCTTAAGTGTGCACACCCCGCGGGTTCGAGAACTATGTAGACATGCCCCGAGGTACTCCTCAGTCAATATCCAATAGCGGGACTTGGATGCCCATATTGGATCCTACATATTCTCCGAAGATCTTATCGGTTGAACCTCATTGTCAAGGATTCATATAATCCCGTATGTCATTCCCTTTGTCCTTCGGTATGTTACTTGCCCGAGATTCGATCGTCGGTATCCGCATACCTATTTCAATCTCGTTACCGACAAGTCTCTTTACTCGTTCTGTAATACAAGATCCCGTGACTTACACTTAGTCACATTGCTTGCAAGTCTTGTGTGTGGTGTTGTATTAACGAGTGGGCCCCGAGATACCTCTCCGTCACACGGAGTGAAAATCCCCAGTCTTGATCCATACTAACTCAATGGACACCTTTGGAGATACCTGTAGAGCACCTTTATAGTCACCCAGTTATGTTGTGACGTTTGATACACACAAGGTATTCCTTCGGTGGCAGTGAGTTATATGATCTCATTGTCATAGGAACAAATACTTGACACACAGAAAACAATAGCAATAAAATGACACGATCAATATGCTATGTATATATTTTGGGTCTTGTCCATCACATGATTCTCCTAATGATGTGATCTGTTATTAAGTGAAAACACTTGCCTATGGTCAAGAAACCTTGACCATCGTTGATCAACGAACTAGTCAACTAGAGGCTCACTAGGGATAGTGTGTTGTCTATGTATCCACACATGTATTTTAGTTTCCAATCAGTACAATTCTAGCATGGATAATAAACAATTATTATGAACTAGGAAATATAATAGTAACTAATTTATTATTGCCCCTAGGGCATATTTCCAACAGTCTCCCACTTGCACTAGAGTCAATAATCTAGTTCACGTCACCATGTGATTTTAACGAATCCAACACCCATATAGTTCTGGGGTCTAATCACGTCTTACTTGTGAGAGAAGTTTTAGTCAACGGTTCTGAATCTTTCAGATCCGTGTGTGCTTTATAAATCTTTATGTCATCTTATAGATGCTTCTACTACGTGCTATTCAGAAATACTCCAAATATCTACTCTACTATACGAATCCATTTTACTACTCATAGTTATTCGGATTAGTGTCAAAGCTTGCATCAACGTAACCCTTTACAACGAACTCTTTAACCACCTCCATAATCGAGAAAAATTCCTTAGTCCACTAGTTACTAAGGATAACTTTGACCGCTATTTTAGTGATTCAATCCTGGATCACCTTTTGTACCTCTTAACAGACTTGTGGCAAGGCACACATCAGGTGTGGTACACAGCTTGGCATACTTTAGAGTCTACGGCTAAGGCATAGGGGACGAACTTCGTCCTTTCTCTTTCTTCTGCCATGGTCGGGCATTTGAGTCTCACTCAAATTCACACCTTACAACACAGCCAAGAACTCTTCCTTTGCTGATCTATTTTGAACTCCTTCAAAAACTTGTCAAGGCATGCATTTCATTTGAAAGTTCTGTTTAGCATTTTGATCTATCTTCATATATCTTGGTGCTCAATGTTCAAGTAGCTCCATCTAGGTCTTCCTTTGAAAAACCCCTTTCAAACAACCTTTATGATTCACAGAAATTCTACATTCCTCCCGATCAACAATATGTCAACCACATATACTTTGTCAGAAATACTATAGTGATCCCACTCACTTCTTTGGAAATACAAGTTTTCTCATAAACCTTGTACAAACCCAAAAGCTTTGATCATCTCATCAAAGTGTATATTCCAACTCCGAGATGCTTGCATGAGTCTATAAAAGGATCGCTAGAACTTGCATACTTGTTAGTATCTTTAGGATCGACAAAACCTTCTGGTTGTATCACATACAATCGTTTCTCAAGGAAACCGTCGAGGAAACAATGTTTTGACATCTATATGCAATATTTTATAAATAATGCAGCAACTACTAACATAATTCTAACAGACTTTTCGCATCACTACGAGTAAGAAAGTCTCATCATAGTCAACTATTTGATCTTTGTCGGAAACATCTTTGCGACAAGTCGAGAGTTTGTTAATAGTGACTTATCACCATCATCGTTTTTATTCCTTTTAAAGATCCATCTTTACTTAATAGTTTTACTACCATCAAGTAGTTCTTCCAAAGTCTACACTTTGTTTTATACATGGATCCTCTCTCGGATTTCATGGCCTCAAGCCATTTGTCGAAATCCGGGCCCACCATCGCTTCTCCATAGCTCGTAGGTTCATTGTTGTTTAACAACATGACCTCCAAGACAGGGTTACAGTACCACTCTGTAGTAGTACTCGACCTTGTTGACCTACGAGTTTTGTAGTGACTTGATCCGAAGCTCTAATGATCACCATCATCAGCTTCCACTTCAATTGGTGTAGGCGCCACAGGAACATCTTCCTGCGCCCTGCTACACACTGGTTGAAGTGACGGTTCACTAACCTCATCAAGTTCCACCACCCTCCCACTCAATTCTTTCGAGAGAAACCTTTCCTCGAGAAAGGACCCGTTTCTAGAAACAAACACATTGTTTTCGGATCTGAGATAGGAGATGTATCCAACTGTTTTGGATATCCTATGAAGATGCTTTTATCCGCTTTTTGGTTCGAGCTTATCACACTGAAACTTTTTCACATAAGCGTTGCAGCCCCAAACTTTTAAGAAATGACAGCTTAGGTTTCTCCAAACCATAGTCTATACTGTGTCATCTCAATGGGAATACACGGTGCCCTATTTAAAGTGAATGTGTTTGTCTCTAATGCGTAACCCATAAATGATAATGGTAATTTGGTAAGAGACATCATAGTATGCGCTATATCCAATAGGGCGTGGCTATGACGTTTAGACACATCATCACACTATGGTGTTCTAGGTGTCATGAAATGCGAAACAATTTACACATTGTCTTAACTGCGTACCAAAACTCGTAACTCAGATATTCATCTCTATGATCATATCATAGATTGTTTATCCTCTTGTCACGACGATCTTCACTCTGAAATAGCTTTCAACTTTTCAATATTTCAGACTTGTGATTCATCAAGTAGATACTCCTGTATCTACTAAAATCGTGAGTGAAGTAAGAACACAACGATATCCACTCCCAACAAGTTACTCTCTTGTTTCATGTAGCATGATCTGCATATTTCAAGTGATTCAAAATCAAGTGAGTCCAAACGATCCATCCGCATGGAGTTTCTTCATGCGTTTATACCAACATGTATGGTTTGCATGTCTCAAACGTTTTCAAAAATGAGTGAGTACAAAGACCCATCAGCATGGAGCTTCTTCATGCGTTTTACACCAACATGACTCAAGTGGCAGTGCCACAACTAAGTGGTACTATCATTATTACTTTGTATCTTTTGGCACCAATATTATGAACATGTGTAACACTACGATCGAGATTCAATAAACCATTGAGGGTAATTATTCAAGCAAATAGAATAACTATTATTCTCTTTAAATGAATAATCGTATTGCAATAAACACGATCCAATCATGTTCATGCTCAACACAAACACCAAATAACAATTATTTAGGTTTTACTACCAATCCCGATGATAGAGGGAGCGTGCGATGTTTGATCACATCAACCTTGGAAACACTTCCAACACATATCGTCACCTCGCCTTTAGCTAGTCTCCGTTTATACCGTAGCTTTCATTTCGAGTTACTAATCACTTAGCAACCGGACCGATATCCAATACCCTCATGCTACTAGGAGTACGAGTAAAGCACACATCAACATCATTATATCAAATATACTTATGTCGATTTTGCCAACCTTCTTATCTACCAAGTATCTAGGGTAGCTCCGCCTCAGTGACCGTTCCCCTCATAATAGAAGCACTTAGTCTCGGGTTTGGGTTCAATCTTGGGTTTCTTCATTAGAGCAGCAACTGGTTCGTCGTTCCATGAAGTATCCCTTCTAGCCCTTGCCCTTCTTGAAACTAGTGGTTTTACTAACCATCAACAATTGATGCTCCTTCTTGATTTCTACTTTCGCAGTGTCAAACATTGCGAATCACTCAAGGACCATCATATCTATCCTTGATATGTTATAGTTCATCACGAAGCTCTAGCAGCTTAGTGGTAGTGACTTTGGAGAACCATCACTATCTCATCTGGAAGATTAACTCCCACTTGATTCAATCGATTGTTGTACTCAGACAATCTGAGAACATGCTCAACGATTTGAGCTTTTCTCCTTTACTTTGTAGGCAAAGAATCTTGTCGGAGGTCTTATACCTCTCAACAAGGGAACGAGCATGAAATTTCAATTTCATCTCTTAGAACATCTCTTATGTTCCGCGATATTTGCAAAACTTCTTCGACGGCTTGCTTCCAAGCCATTAACTAGTGCGCACCGAACTATCACGTAGTCATCAAAAACGTGTATGTCAGATGTTTGCAACATCCACAGACGACGCCCGAGGTGCAGCACACCGAGTGGTGCATTAAGGTCATAAGCCTTCTGCGCAGCAATGAGGACAATCCTTAGTTTTACGGACTCAGTCCGCAAAGTTGCTACTATCAACTTTCAACTAAATTTTCTCTAGGAATATATAAAAATAGTAGAGCTATAGCGCAAGCTACATCGGAATTCGCAAAGACCACTAGACTATGTTCACGATAATTAGTTCAATTAATTATATTACTTAAGAATTCCCACTCAAAAAGTACATCTCTCTAGTCATTTAAGTGGTACATGATCCAAATCCACTATCTCAAGTCCGATCATCACGTGAGTCGAGAATAGTTTCAGTCATAAGCATCTCTATGCTAATCAGATCAACTATACGATTCATACTCGACCTTTCGGTGTCTTGTGTTCCGAGGCTATGTCTCCACATGCTAGGCTCATCAAGTTTAACCCGAGTGTTCCGCGTGTGCAACTGTTTTGCACCCGTTGTATGTGAACGTTGAGTCTATCACACTCGATCATCACATGGTGCCTCGAAACGACGAACTGTAGCAATGGTGCACAGTCGGGGAGAACACAATTTCGTCTTGAAATTTTAGTGAGAGATCACCTCATAATGCTACCATCGTTCTAAGCAAAATAAGGTGCATAAAAGGATTAACATCACATGTAATTCATAAGTGACATGATATGGCCACCATCATGTGCTTCTTGATCTCCATCACCAAAGCACCGGCACAATCTTCTTGTCACCGGCGCCACACCATGATCTCCATCACCATGATCTCCATCAACGTGTCGCCATCAGGGTTGTCGTGCTACTTATGCTATTACTACTAAAGCTACATCCTAGCAATATAGCAAACGCGTCTGCAAACAAAAACGTTAGTTTAAAGACAAGCCTATGGCTCCTGCCGGTTGCCGTACCATCGACGTGCAAGTCGATATTAACAACTACAACATGATCATCTCATACATCCAACATATCATGTCACGTCATTGGCCATATCATATCACAAGCATACCCTGCAAAAACAAGTTAGACGTCCTCTAATTTGTTGTTACATGTTTTACGTGGCTGCTATGGGTATCTAGTTGATCGCATCTTACTTACGCAAAAAACACAACGAAGATGTGCAAATTGCTATTTAACCTCTCCAAGGACCGCCTCGGTCAAAACCAATTCAACTAAAGTTGAAGAAACTGACACCCGCCAGTCATTTTTATGCAACGAGGTTGCATGTCAATCGATGAAACCAGTCTTTCGTAGGCGTACGAATAATGTCGGTCCGAGCCGCTTCAATCCAACAATACCGCTGAATCGAGAAAAGACTAAGGAGGGCAGAAAATCGAACATCACCATCCACAAAACCCTTTGTGTTCTACTCGAGATAACATCTACGCATGAACCTAGCTCATGATGCCACTGTTGGGGAACATTGCATGGGGAAAAAATATATTCCTACGCACACGAAGACCTATCATGGTGATGTCCATCTACGAGAGGAGATTTGGATCTAGGTACCCTTGTAGATCGTACAGCAGGAAGCGTTAAGGAACGCGGTTGATGTAGTGGAACGTCCTCACGTCCCTCGATCCGCCCCACGAACCGTCCCATGAACCGTCCCGTGATCTGTCCCATGAACCGTCCCGCGATCCGTCTCACGATCCGTTCCGATCTAGTGCCGAACGGACGGCACCTCCGTGTTTAGCACACGTACAGCTCGACGCTGAACTTGGCCTTCTTGATCCAGCAAGCAAGACAGAGAAGTAGATGAGCTCTCCGGCAGCGTGACGGCGCTCCGGTGGTGGTGAAGGATCTACTTCTGCAGGGCTCCGCAGAAATACGATCTAGAGGTAAAACTATGGTGTCTAGATCTGAGTTGCACATGGCAAAAGTTGTCTCAAATCAGCCCTAAATCACCACTATATATAGGAGGGAGGGGGAGGAGACTTTCCTTGAGGATCAACTCCTCAAGGTGCGTCGGCCAAGAGGGACAGGAGGAGTCCTACTCCAATCCTAGTCCAACTAGGATTGGAAAGTGGAGTCCTTCTCTTCCTTCCCACCTTTCCCCTTTTTTTTCCTTTCTTTGGTTTTTCTCTTATGCTGCATAGGCCTTATTGGGCTGTCCCAGCAGCCCACTAAGGGATGGTGCGCCACCCATAAGTCCTTTGGGCTTCCCCCGGGAGGGTTGCCCCCCTCCCGGTGAACTTCCGGAACCCATTCCTCACTGCCGGTACATTCCCGGTAATGCCCGAAAACTTTCCGGTAACCAAATAAAGTCATCCTATATATCAATCTTCGTCTCCGGACCATTCCAGAAACCCTCGTGACGTCCATGATCTCATCCGGGACTCCGAACAACATTCGGTAACCATGCATATAACTCAACTGTACTAAAACATCAATGAACCGTAAGTGTGCAGACCCCGCGGGTTCGAGAACTATGTAGACATGACCCGAGGTACTCCTCGGTCAATATCCAATAGCGGGACATGGATGCCCATATTGGATCCTACATATTCTCCGAAGATCTTATCGGTTGAACCTGAGTGTCAAGGATTCATATAATCCCGTATGTCATTCCCTTTGTCCTTCGGTATGTTACTTGCCCGAGATTGGATCGTCGGTATCCGCATACCTATTTTAATATCGTTACCGACAAGTCTCTTTACTCGTTCTGTAATACAAGATCCCGTGACTTATACTTAGTTACATTGCTTGCAAGGCTTGTGTGTGATGTTGTATTATCGAGTGGGCCCCGAGATACCTCTCCGTCACATGGAGTGAAAAATCCCATTCTTGATCCATACTAACTCAACGGACACCTTTGGAGATACCTGTAGAGCACCTTCATAGTCACCCGGTTACGTTGTGACGTTTGATACACACAAGGTATTCCTTCGGTGCCAGTGAGTTATATGATCTCATGGTCATAGGAACAAATACTTGAGACGCAGAACACAATAGCAATAAAATGACACGATCAATATGCTACGTATATATTTTGGGTCTTGTCCATCACATGATTCCCCTAATGATGTGATCCCGTTATCAAGTGACAACACTTGCCTATGGTCAGGAAACCTTGACCATCTTTGATCAACGAACTAGTCAACTAGAGGCTTGCTGCGGCGGCAGAAATCCTTCTGCTGCCTTTTGAGCCTGCGTTGGTTTTTCCCTTGAAGAGGAAAGGGCGATGCAGCACAGGAGCAGTAAGTATTTCCCTCAGTTTGAGAACCAAGTATCAATCCAGTAGGAGAATCACACCAAGTCCCGAGTACCTGCGCAAACACAAAAGAGATTGCACCCAACGCTATAAAGGGGTTGTCAATCCCTTCAAGATTGATTGCAAAGTGAGATCTGAAGGCGGAAAATGCAAAGAAGTAAAATTGTAAGGCTGAAAATATGGTGTGAAGTAGACCCGGGGGCTATAGTGTTCACTAGAGGCTGTTAGAAATATGCCCTAGAGGCAATAATAAAATGGTTGTTATCATATTTCCTTGTTCATGATGATCGTCTATTGTTCATGCTATAATTGTATTAACATGAAACAGTAATACATGTGTGAATAAATAGATCACAATGTGTCCCTAGCAATCCTCTAGTTGGCTAGCTCATTAGTCAATAGATGATCATGGTTTCCTAATCATGGGCATTATATGTCATTGATAATGGGATCACATCATTGGGAGAATGATGTGATGGACAAGACCCAATCCTAAGCATAGCACTAGATCGTATTGTTCGTATGCTAAAGCTTTTTTAGTGTCAAGTATCTTTTCCTTTGACCGTGAGATAGTGCAACTCCCGGATACCGTAGGAGTGCTTTGGGTGTATCAAATGTCACAACGTAACTGGGTGACTATAAAGGTGCACTACGGGTATCGCTGAAAGTGTTTGTTGGGTTGGTACGAATGGAGATCGGGATTTGTCACTCCGTGTGACGGAGAGGTATCTCTGGTCCCACTCGGTAGAACATCATCATGAGCTCAATGTGACTAAGGAGTTAGTCATACGATGACGTGCTACGGAACGAGTAAAGAGGCTTACCGGTAACGAGATTGAACAAGGTATAGGTATACCGACGATCGAATCTCGGGCAAGTTCTGTACCGACAGACAAAGGGAATCATATACGGGATTGATTGAATCCTTGATTGTGGTTCATCCGATGAGATCGTCGTGGAGAAAGTGGGAGCCACCATGGGTATCCAGACCCCGCTGATGGTTATTGGCCACAGAGGTGTCTCGGTCATGTCTGCCTGTCTCCCGAACCCGTAGGGTCTACACACTTAAGGTTCGATGACGCTAGGGTTATAGGGAATTTTTATACGAGGTTATCGAAAGATGTTCAGAGTTCCGGATGAGATCCCGGACGTCACGAGGAGCTCCGGGATGGTTTGGAGGTAAATATTGATATATAGGACGGATGGTTCCGGACACCGGTAGTGTTCCAAGCATCACCGGTAACGTACCGGGACCACCGGGACCACCGGAGGTGGCCCCGGGGGTCCACCGAAGGGGGGCAACGACCCCATGAGGTTAGATGGGCCAACTGGGGGAGGGAACCAGCCCCTAGGTGGGCTGGTGCGCCCCCCACTCAGCCCAATGCGCAGGGGAGAGGGAAGGGGGGGGGCAAACCCTAAGCCAGGTGGGCCTAAGGCCCACCAGGGGTGCGCCACACCCTCCTCCCCTCCTGGCCGCCACCTCCTGGCGCAGATGGGGCAGCCGCACCCCTTGTGGATGAGAACCCTAAGGGCTGCGCCCCCTCCCTCTCCCCCTATATATAGTTGAGGTTTCGGGGCTCTTTTGCACACGGTTTTCTCTCTTTCTCGGCGCAGCCCTGCCCTTCTTTCTCCTCCTCTCTGCCGGTGCTTGGCGAAGCCCTGCCGGGAGACCTCGTCTCTCCATCGACACCACGTCGTCGTGCTGCTGGAGTTCTTCCCAAACCTCTCCCTCCTTCTTGCTGGATCAAGGTGCGGGAGACGTCACCGGGCTGCACGTGTGTTGAACGCGGAGGTGCCATAGTTCGGCACTAGATCGGAATCACACCACGATCTGAATCGCCGCGAGTACGACTCCATCAACTGCGTTCTAGTAATGCTTCCGCTTGGCGATCTTCAAAGGTATGAAGATGCACTCACCCCTCTCTCGTTGCTGGTCTCTCCATAGGAAGATGTGAATATGCGTAGGAATTTTTTTGAATCTATGCTACATTACCCAACAGTGGTATCAGAGCCACATTTTCTATGCGTCGATTCAATGCACGAGTAGAACACAAAAGCCTGTGGGCGATGATTTGTCAATTGCTTGCCGCTACTAGTCTTATTATTTTCCGGTAGTATTGTGGGATGAAGCGGCCCGGACCGATAGCCACGTAGAACTTGCAACAACAATTAGAGGACGTCTAACTTGTTTTTGTAGGGTTTGACATGTGATGTGATATGGCCAAAGTTGTGATGTTGCATGAATGATGTATGAGATGATCATGTTATTGTAATAGGTTTCACGACTTGCATGTCGATGAGTATGACAACCGGCAGGAGCCATAGGAGTTGTCTTAAGTTATTGTATGAGATGCAATGCCATGTGCTTACTACTTTTACTTCATTACTAACGGTTAGCTATAGTAGTAGTGATAGTAGTAGTTGGCGTGACGACTTCACGGAGACAGGATGATGGAGATCATGGTGTCATGCCAGTGATGATGATGATCATGCGATGCCTAAAGATGGGGATCGAAAGAGCAAAGATGATAATGGCCATATCATGTTGCTATATGATTGCATTGTGATGTTTATCATGTTTTACATCTTATTGCTTAGAACGACGGTAGCATAATAAGATTATCCCTCTTAAAATTTCGAGAACGTATTCCCCTAAGTGTGCATCGTTGCGAAGGATCGTTGTCTCGAAGCACCACGTGATGATCGGGTGTGATAGACTCTAACGTTCGCATACAACGGGTGTAAGCCAGATTTACACACGCGAAACACCTAGGTTGACTCGACGAGCTTAGCATGTACAGACATGACCTCGAATACAAGAGACCGAAAGGTCGAACATGAGTAGTATGGTTGAATACGATCAGCATGAAGTTGCTCACCATGGTGACTAGTCCGTCTCACGTGATGATCGGACACGGGTTATTCAACATGGATCATGTATCACTTAGATGACTGGAGGGATGTCGATTTTAGTGGGAGTTCGTACTTAATGTGATTAAATGAACTTAATTGTCATGAACTTAGTCTAAAAGTTGTCTTTATAAATATTGTAGATGGCCAATGTCAACCTCAATTTCAATGCATTCCTAGAGAAAAACAAGCTCAAAGATGATGGTAGCAACTATGCAGACTGGGTTCGCATATTGAAGCTCATCCTTGAAGCAGCTAAAAAGGCTTATGTCCTTGATGTGCCGCTAGGTGACCCTCCCGCTCCCGCCGTAGCCCAGGACATTCTGAACGTCTCGCAAACGCGGAGTGATGACTACTCTCTGGTTAGGTGTGGCATGTTATACAGTTTAGAAACGGGGCTCCAAAGGCGTTTTGAGCAAAACGGTGCATATGAGATGTTCCAAGAGCTGAAGCTAGTTTTTCAAGCTCATGCCCGTGTCGAGAGATATGAAGTCTCCGACAAGTTCTTTAGCTGTAAGATGGAGGAGAACAGTTCTGTCAGTGAGCACATACTCAAAATGTCTGGGTTACACGGTCGTCTGACTTCACTTGGAGTTGAACTTCCGGATGATGCTATAATTGACAGAATCCTCCAGTCTCTCCCACCAAGCTACAAAGGCTTTGTGCTTAAGTACAACATGCAAGGGATGGAGAAGACCATTCCCGAGTTGTACTCGATGCTCAAGTCTGCGGAAGTAGAAATCAAGAAAGAGCATAAAGTGTTGATGGTCAACAAGACCACTAGTTTCAAGAAGGGCAAGGGCAAGAAGAACTTCAAGAAAGACGACAAAGATGTTGCCGCGCCCGGTAAGCCAGATGCCGGGAAGAAGAAAAAGAATGGACCCAAGCCTGAGACTGAGTGCTTCTATTGCAAGGGAAAAGGTCACTGGAAGTGGAACTTCCCCAAATACTTAGCGGACAAGAAGGCCGACAACGTTAAAGGTATATGTGATATACATGTTATTAATGTGTACCTTACCAGCGCTCGTAGTAGCTCCTGGGTTTTTGATACCGGTGTTGTTGCTCACATTTGCAACTCAAAGCAGGAACTGCGGAATAAGCGGAGACTGGCAAAGGACGAGTTGAAGATGCGCGTCGGGAATGGCTCCAAGGTCGATGTGATCGCCGTCGGCACGGTACCTCTACATCTACCGTCGGGATTAGTTTTAAACCTTAATAATTGTTATTTAGTACCAGCTTTAAGCATGAACATTGTATCAGGATCTTGCTTAATGCGAGACGGCTACTCATTTAAGTCAGAGAATAATGGTTGTTCTATTTATATGAGTGATATGTTTTATGGTCATGCTCTGCTGGTAAATGGTTTATTCTTGATGAATCTCGATCGTGATGTTACGCATAGTCATAGTGTGAGTACCAAAAGATGTAAAGTTGATAATGATAGTCCCACATACTTGTGACACTGCCGCTTTGGTCATATCGGCGTTAAGCGCATGAAGAAACTCCATACTGATGGACTATTAGAGTCTCTTGACTTTGAATCATTTGACACATGCGAACCATGCCTCATGGGCAAGATGACTAAGACTCCATTCTCAGGAATAATGGAGAGAGCAAACGACTTATTGGAAATAATACATACTGATGTGTGTGGTCCAAAGAACGTTGAAGCTCGTGGTGGCTATCGTTATGTTCTCACTCTCACCGATGATTTGAGTAGGTATGGGTATATCTACTTGATGAAACACAAATCTGAGACATTTGAAAAGTTCAAGGAATTTCAGAGTGAGGTCGAGAATCAACGTGACAGAAAAATTAAGTGTCTACGATCTGATCGTGGAGGAGAATATTTGAGTCACGAGTTTGGCACACACCTAAGGAAGTGTGGAATCGTTTCACGACTAACACCGCCAGGCACACCGCAACGCAAAGGAGTGTATGAGCGTCGTAATCGCACTTTATTAGATATGGTACGATCTATGATGTCTCTTACCGACTTACCGCTATCATTTTGGGGATACGCATTAGAAACCGCAGCATTCACTTTAAATAGGGCACCGTCTAAATCCGTTGAGACGACACCGTATGAACTATGGTTTGGCAAGAAACCTAAGTTGTCGTTTCTTAAAGTTTGGGGCTGCGATGCTTATGTGAAGAAACTTCAAAGAGAAAAGCTCGAACCCAAAGTGGAGAAATGCGTATTCATAGAATACCCTAAGGAAACTATGGGGTATACCTTCTATCTTAGATCCGAAGGTAAAACCTTTGTTGCCAAGAATGGATCCTTTCTAGAGAAAGAGTTTCTCCCGAAAGAAGTAAGTGGGAGGAAGGTAGAACTTGATGAGGTAATTACACCCCCTCTCGAACAGGATAGTAGCGCAACGCGGGTAGTTGTTCCTATGGTGCCTACACCAACTGAAGAGGAAGTTAATGATAATGATCATGAAGCTTCGGATCAAGTTACTACTGAACCGCGAAGGTCCACGAGGGCACGCTCCGCACGAGAGTGGTACGGCAACCCTGTGATGGAAATCATGTTGTTAGACAACGGTGAACCTTCGAACTATGAAGAAGCGATGGCGGGCCTGGATTCCAACAAATGGCTTGAAGCTATGAAATCTGAGATAGGATCCATGTATGAGAACAAAGTATGGACTTTGGTGGACTTGCCCGATGACCGGCGAGCCATAGAAAATAAATGGATCTTCAAGAAGAAGACTAATGCAAACGGTAATTTAACCGTTTATAAAGCTCGACTTGTCGCAAAGGGTTTTCGACAAATTCAAGGAGTTGACTACAAAGAGACTTTCTCTCCCGTAGCGAAGCTGAAATCAGTCCGAATCATGTTAGCGATTGCCGCCTTTTACGATCATGAAATTTGGCAAATGGACGTCAAAACAGTGTTCCTTAACGGGAACCTTAAGGAAGAGTTGTATATGATGCAACCAGAAGGTTTTGTCGACCCTAAGGGTGCTAACAAAGTGTGCAAGCTCCAGCGCTCCATCTATGGACTGGTGCAAGCATCTCGGAGTTGGAACATTCGCTTTAATGAGGTAATTAAAGCGTTTGGGTTCATACAGGTTTACGGAGAAGCCTGTTTGTACAAGAAAGTGAGTGGTTGATCTGTAGGTTTCCTCGTACTGTATGTAGATGACATATTATTGATGGGGAACAATACAGAAATGTTGGAGAGCATAAAGGCCTATTTGAACAAGAGTTTTTCAATGAAGGACCTTGGAGAAGCTGCATACATATTAGGCATCAAGATCTATAGAGATAGATCGAGACGCCTCATAGGTCTTTCGCAAAGTACATACCTTGACAAGATATTGAAGAAGTTCGATATGGAAAACTCAAAGAAAGGGTTCTTGCCAGTTTTGCAAGGTATGAGATTGAGTAAGACTCAATCGCCGACCACGGCAGCAGATAGATAGAAGATGAGTTCTGTCCCCTACGCTTCAGCCGTAGGCACTCTTATGTATGCCATGTTGTGTACCAGACCTGATATAAACCTTGACATAAGTTTGGTAGGAAGGTACCAAAGTGATCCCGGTATGGAACACTGGACAGCGGTCAAGAATATCCTTAAGTACCTGAAAAGGACTAAGGAAATGTTTCTCGTTTTTGGAGGTGACGAAGAGCTCGTCGTAAAGGGTTACATCGACGCTAGCTTCGACACAGATCCGGATGACTCTAAGTCACAGACCGTATACGTATATGTTTTGAATGGTGAGGCAGTGAGCTAGTGCAGCAACAAGCAAGAAGTCATGGCAGCATCTACATGTGCAGCGGAGTACATAGCTGCTTCCGAACCGGCTCATGAAGGAATTTTGATGAAGGAGCTCATTATCGACCTTGGAATGGTTCCAACAGCGTCGGGTCCAATGACACTCTTCTGTGATAACACTGGGGCCATTGCCATAGCCAAGGAGCCCAGGTTTAACCGGAAGACGAAGCACATCAAACGCCGCTACAACACCATCCAGGACCATGTCCAGAGTGGAGTGATAGATATTTGTAAAGTACACACGGATCTGAATGTTGCAGACCCGTTGACTAAACCTCTTCCACGAGCAAAACATGATCAACACCATAATGCTATGGGTGTTCGATACATCACAATGTAACTATATTATTGACTCTAGTGCAAGTGGGAGAATGTTGGAAATATGCCCTAGAGGCAATAATAAAATGGTTGTTATCATATTTCCTTGTTCATGATAATCGTCTATTGTTCATGCTATAATTGTATTAACAAGAAACAGTAATACATGTGTGAATAAATAGATCACAATGTGTCCCAAGCAAGCCTCTAGTTGGCTAGCTCGTTAGTCAATAGATGATCATGGTTTTGTGAGCATGGACATTAGATGTCATTGATAACGGGATCACATCATTGGGAGAATGATGTGATGAACAAGACCCAATCCTAAGCATAGCACTAGATCGTATTGTTCGTATGCTAAAGATTTTCTAATATCAAGTATCTTTTCCTTCGACCGTGAGATTGTGCAACTCCTGGATACCATAGGAGTGCTTTGGGTGTATCAAACGTCACAACGTAACTGGGTGACTATAAAGGTGCACTACGGGTATCTCTGAAAGTGTCTGTTGGGTTGGTACGAATCGAGGTCGGGATTTATCACTCCGTGTGACGGAGAGGTATCTCTGGGCCCACTCGGTAGAACATCATCATGATCTCAATGTGACTAAGGAGTTAGTCACACGATGATGTGCTACAGACGAGTAAAGAGACTTACCGGTAACGAGATTGAACAAGGTATAGGTATACCGACGATCGAATCTCGGGCAAGTTCTATACCGACAGACAAAGGGAATCGTATACGGGATTGATTGAATCCTTGACATCGTGGTTCATCCGATGAGATCATCGTGGAGCAAGTGGGAGACACCATGGGTATCCAGACCCCGCTAATGGTTATTGGGCAGAGAGGTGTCTCGGTCATGTCTGCCTGTCTCCCGAACCCGTAGGGTCTACACACTTAAGATTCGATGATGCTAGGGTTATAGGGAATTGTTATACGAGGTTATCGAAAGTTGATCGGAGTCCCGGATGAGATCCCAGATGTCACGAGGAGCTCCGGAATGGTCCGGAGGTAAAGATTGATATATAGGACGGATGGTTCCGCACACCGGAAGTGTTTCGGGCATCACCGGTAATGTACCGGGACCACCGGGACCACCGGAGGTGGCCCCGGGGGTCTACCAAAGGGGGGCAACGAACCCGGGAGGTTAGATGGGCCAAGTGGGGGAGGGAACCATCCCCTAGGTGGGCTGGTGCGCCCCCCACTCAGCCCAATGCGCAGGGGAGAGGGAAGGGGGGCAAACCCTAAGCCAGGTGGGCCTAAGGCCCACCACGGGTGCGCCACACCCCTCCTCCCCTCCTGGCCGCCACCTCCTGGCGCAGATGGGGCAGCCGCAGCCCTTGGGGGTGGGAACCCTAAGGGCTGCGCCCCCTCCCTCTCCCCCTATATATAGTTGAGGTTTCGGGGCTGTTTTGCACACGGTTTTCTCTCTCTCTCGGCGCAGCCCTGCCCTTCTTTCTCCTCCTCTCTACCGGTTCTTGGCGAAGCCCAGCCGGGAGACCTCGTCTCTCCATCGACACCATGCTGTCGTGCTGCTGGAGTTCTTCCCCGACCTCTCCCTCCTCCTTGCTGGATCAAGTTGCGGGAGACGTCACCAGGCTGCACGTGTGTTGAACGCGGAGGTGCCGTAGTTCGGCACTAGATCGGAATCAGACCACGATCTGAATCGCCGCGAGTACGACTCCATCAACCGCGTTCTAGTAACACTTCTGCTTAGCGATCTTCAAAGTTATGAAGATGCACTCACCCCTCTCTCATTGCTGGTCTCTCCATAGGAAGATCTGAATATGCGTAGGAAATTTTTTGAATTTATGCTACGTTACCCAGCACGGGCTTCTCTCAAAATAGCAAATAATAAGGTGGGTGAACAAATTATTGTCGACCAATTGATAGAACCGCGCAAAGTCATGACGATATCTAAGGCAATGATCATACATATAGGCATCACGTCCAAGACAAGTAGACCAATACTTTCTGCATCTACAACTATTACTCAACACATCGACCGCTATCCAGCATGCATCTAGTGTATTGAGTTCATGACGAACAGAGTAACGCTTTAAGCAAGATGACATGATGTAGAGGGATAAACTCAAACCAATGATGAAACCCCCATCTTTTTACCATTGATGGCAACAACATGATGCGTGCCTCGCTACCCCTTCTGTCACTGGGTGAGGTCACCGCACTGTATGAACCCAAAACGAAGCACTTCTCCCATTGAAAGAATCATAGATCAAGTTGGCCAAACAAAACCCACAACTCGAAGAGAATTAGAAGGATATGAAATCATGCATATAAGAGATCAGAAGAAACTCAAATAAGATTCATAGATAATCTGATGATAAATCCACAATTCATCGGATCTCGACAAACGCACCGAAAAGAAGATTACATCGGATAGATCTCCATGAAGATCATGGAGAACTTTGTATTGAAGATCCAAGAGAGAGAAGAAGCCATCTAGCTACTAGCGATGGACCCGAAGGTCTATGGTGAACTACTCACGCATCATCACAGAGGTCATGGTGTTGATGAAGAAGCCCTCCGTATCTGAATTCCCCTCCGGCAGGGCGCCAGAATGTGCCCCAGATGGGATCTTGCGGATACAGAAGCTTGCGGCGGCGGAAAAATATTTTCGTGGATCTCTCTTTCAGTTTTGGAATTTTTCTGATTTTTTAGGCAGAAGAGGTAGGGCAGACGTGCCACAGGGGGCCGACAAGCCTGCTAGGCGCGGCCCCCCTGGTCGCGCCTAGGGGGCTTGTGGGGTCCCCTGGGGGCCCCTGCCTTAATTCTCAAATCTCGTGCCTATCTTCTGTTCCGGAAAAAATCTTTTTGGAAGTTTTATTCCGTTTGGACACCGGTTAAAATCCTCATCTGAAAAGGGTCAAAAACACGGAAAAAATAGGAACTGGCACTTGGCACCGAGTTAATAAGTTAGTCCCAAAAAAGATATAAAAGGCATACAGAACATCCAAAGTTTGACAAGATAATAGCATGGAACCATCAAAAATTATAGATACGTTGGAGACGTATCAAGCATCCCCAAGCTTAACTCTCGCTCGTTCTTGAGTAGGGAAGTGATAAAGACTGAAATTTTTGATGTGGAATGCTACCTAGCATAGTTGTCCTTTATAACTTCTTTCATGTGACATGGATGTTCAGATCCGTAAGATTCAAAACAATAGTTTGCTATTGACATGAAAACAATAATACTTCAAGCAAACTAGCAAGGTAATCATGAACTTTCGAAATAACAAGGCCAAAGAAAGTTATCCCTACAAAATCATATAGTCTGGCTATGCTCCATCATCCCCACACAACTAATTTAAATCATGCACAACCCCAGTATTGGCCAAGTAATTGTTTTCGCACTCTTACTTTCTCAAACCTTTTTCAACTCTCACGCAATACATGAGCGTGAGCCATGGATATAGCACTATAGGTGGAATAGAGTGTGGTGTTGGTTGTGAGACAAAAAGGAGGAAATGGTCACATTGACTCGGCGTATTAAAGGGCTATGGAGATGCCCATTGATAGATATCAATGTGAATGAGTAGGGATTGCCATACAAAGGATGCACTAGAGCTATAAGTATGTGGAAGCTCAAAAGGAGAACTAGTGGGTGTGCATCCAACTTGCTTGCTCACGAAGACCTAGTGCAATTTGAGGAAGCCCATCCTTGGAATATACAGGCCAAGTTATATGATGAAAATTCCTACTAGCATATGGTGGTGACAAAACAAGAGGCTCTCAATCATGAAGAACATGGTGCTATTATGAAGCACAAGTGTGGGAAAAGATAGTAGCATTGTCCCTTCTCTCTTTTTCTCTCTTTTTTTTGTTTGGGCTCTTTGGCCTCTTTTTTTCTCTCTTTTTTTTATTTGAGCTCTTTGGCCTCTTTTTTTCCTCACATGGGACAATGCTCTAACAATGAATATCATCACACTTTTATTTACTCACAGCTCAAAGCTTAGAACGATGATGACTCTATAGGAAATGCCTCCGACAGTGTATCGGGATGTGCAAAAATCTAGCTTGGCGTATGACGTTGAAACGTCTCGCTAGCTATCTTGTGATCATGCAATGGCAATATGAGAGTGATGGCACAAGTCATGAGACGGAACGGTGGGAGTTGCATGGCAATATATCTTGAAATGGCTATGAAAATGCCATAGTAGGTAGGTATGGTGGTTGTTTGGAGGAAGGCATATGGTGAGTTTTGTGCACCGGCGAAAATTGCGCGGTACTAGAGAGGCTAGCAATGGTGGAAGGTGAAAGTGCATCTATACCATGGACTCACATTAGTCATGAAGAACTCACATACTTGTTGCGAAAGTTTTTATTAGTAATCAAAACAAAGTGCTAAACGCATACTCCTAGGGGAAGGGTTGGTAGGTGTTAACCATCGCGCGATCCCGACCGCAACACAAAGGATGACAATCAATAGATCAATTATGCTCCGACTTCCTAACATAGCGGTTCACCATACGTGCATGTTACGGGAATCACTAACTTCAACACAAGTATTTCTAGATTCACAACACCCTACTAACATAACTCTTAATATTACCAAATCCACGTCTCAAAACTAATTGAGAGGAATCAAACTTCTCTTTCTACTCAATGCACATGAAGATGGAAGTTTTTTTGTATCCTCTTTGGGTACCTATCACCTTTGGGACTACTTTCATAGCACAAACCAACTACCAAGTCACGCACCGCCGTGCTCTAAAAGATCTAAGTGAAGCACATAGAGCAAAAATTATCTAGCTCAAAAGATATAAGTGAAACACGATGAGCATTCTAGCAAAATCATGATGAGTGCATGTATCTATCAAAAGGTGTGCAGCAAGAATGATTGTGACACAACAAAAAGAAAAGACTCCTACGATACAAGACGCTCCAAGCAAAGCACACAATATGTGGTGAATAAAAATATAGCTCCAAGTGATGTTACCGATGGATTGAAGACGAAAGAGGGGATGCCTTCCCGGGGCATCCCCAAGCTTAGGCTTTTGGGTGTCCTTGAATTTGGCTTGGTATGCCTTGGGCATCCCCAATCCTGAACTCTTTCCACTCTTTATCCCTTTGTCCATGAGAACATCACCCAAAACTTGAAAACTTCACAACACAAAACTTAAACAGAAACTCGTGATACCATTAGCACAAGAAAACAAACTACCACCTCTTTAGGTACTGTAGAAAACTTGATTTATATTCATCTTGGTGTTAGATTACTGTATTCTTACTTTTCCATGGCTAGTACCCCCCGATACTATCCATAGTTTCATCAAAACAAGCAAACAACTCAACAAAAACAGAATCTGTGAAAAATAGACCAGCCTATAGCAATTTGTATGCTTCGCATACTTATGTTACCTCAACAATTCTGAAACATTACGACTGCCTGGAAAAAGGCATATAAACCAGCAGCAAAAAAAATCAGCTCAAAATATCTTTCTTAATAAAAATGAAAAATAATCTCGTGAGCAAAAAGTTTCTGTCTTTTTCCAGCAGGATCAAACAACCATCACCAAGACTAGTGATAAAGGTTTGCTTGGCTCAAACACAAAAAGAAACACAAAAGACACAATCATAACAGAATTATGATGGTTTGGACTCAACAAAACAGAAGGAAAAATATAAATTCATTGGGTTGCGTCCCAACAAGCGCTATTGTTTAACGCCCTTAGCTAGGCATAAGGCTATAGAATCACGTATCGTCGTCTTTGGTGTTCAAACCATCAGTAGCCCTCATCATAGATTCATAAGGCAATCTTATTTTCTTTCTAGGAAAATGCTCCATGCCATTCTTCAAAGGAAATTGAAATCTAATATTCCCTTCCTTCATATCGATGATAGCACCGATAGTCCTTAGGAAAGGTATACCAAGAATGATAGGGCATGTAGGATTGCAATCAATGTCAAGCACAATGAAATCCACGGGTACATAGTTCCTATTTGCAATAATAAGGACATCATTGATCCTTACCATGGGTTTCTTGACAGTAGAATCCGCAAGATGCAAATTTAGAGAACACTCCTCAATCTCATTAAAACCCAGAACATCACATAAAGACTTTGGAATCGCGGAAACACTAGCACCCAAATCACACAAAGTGTTGCATTCATAGTTTTTTATTTTGATTTTGATAGTAGGTTCCCACTCATCATGAAGCTTTCTAGGGATAGAAACTTCTAATTCAAGTTTCTCTTCAAGAGATTTTATCATAGCATCGACGATATGATCGGTAAAGGCCTTGTTTTGGCTATAAGCGTGTGGAGAGTTTAGCATGTATTGCATCAAGGAAATGCATTCAATCAAGGAGCAACTATCATAATTGAATTCCTTGAAATCCAAAGTGGTAGTTTCATTACTACTCAAGGTTTTAATATCTTCCACTCCACTTTCAATGCTTTTAGCATCAAGATAGATGGACTCCGAATCATTGGGGTGTTTTTCAACCAAAGTGGATTCATATCCAGCCCCATCATCATTAGATTTGACACAAGAAAACAAAGATTCTTATCACGAGAACACGGCCTTTTAAGCCATTCATGTCTAGCACGAATTTGGGCGGTTCTTTGTTTGCTCTCACTCACGGAAACACGCATAGCTTTCAAAGTTTCATCCATATTGATCTTGGGAGGAGCACATCTAACTTTCAAAGCATCAATATCACTAAACATTCTATCAACGCTCCTAGCCAAATCGTCAATTTTGAGTAGTTTTTCCTCTATGGACACATTGAAAATATTTTGCGAGTTGATAAACTCTCTGATATTACTCTCTAGATCAGAGGGTAATCGATTGTAATTTCTATGAGTATTGTTGTAGGAGTTGCCAAAGTTATTAGAAGGGTTACTAGGAAAAGGCCTAGGAACATAGTTTCCTCTAAAAGCATTGTTGTTGCCAACATTATTCCTACCAACAAAATTAATATCCAAGCTAGCGTTGCTACTCTCAATCAAGGAAGACAAGGGCATCTCATTAGGGTCTAAAGGAGCACTTCTACCAGCAACCAAATTCATTAACTCATCCATCTTAGAACTCAACGAGTTAATTTCTTCTATAGCGTGTATCTTCTTACTAGTAGGTGACCTTTCAGTGTGCCCCTGAGAGTAATTCGTCATGATATTGTCTAGGAGTTTTGTGGCTTCTCCTAACGTGATTTCCATGAACGTTCCACCTGAGGCGGAGTCCAATATATTTCTAGAAGCGAAATTCAAGCCATCGTAAAAGATTTTTATAATAATCCAAAGACTCAAGCCATGAGCGGGACAATTTCTAATCATCAATTTCATTTTCTCCCAAGATTGTGCAACATGTTCATGATCAAGTTTCTTAAAATTCATAATATCATTATGGAAAGAGATAATCTTAGCCGGCGGAAAATACTTGGATATGTAAGCATCTTTGCACTTATTCCAAGAATCAATACTATTTTTGGGCAAAGACAAAAACCAAGTTTTTGCTCGATCTCGCAACGAGAAAGGAAAAAGCTTCATTTTAATCACATCATTATCCACATCTTTCTTCTTTTGCATATCGAAAAGCTCAATGAAGGTTTTAAGATGGGATGCGGCATCTTCACTAGGAAGGCTGGAGAATTGCTCTTTCATAACAAGATTCAGTAAAGCAGCATTGATTTCGTATGATTCCACACTAGTGGCGGGAGCAATCGGAGTACTAATAAAATCATTATTATTAGTATTCGAGAAGTCACAAAGTTTGGTGTTTTCAGTCATGGTGACTTCAGCAAGCAAGCAAGCGCACAAGCGAACAGAAAGCAAGCGAGAGAAAAGGGCAAACGAAAAAGGCAAATATTTTTGTAAATTTTTGTTTTTCAGAAGTGGGGGAGAGGAAAACGAGAGGCAAAAAAGTAAATGCAAGAGATGAGTTTGCGACACTAATGAGTTCTTGACTTGATCCTCCCCGGCAACGGCACCATAAATTCTTCTGCTGCGGCGGTAGTAATCGTTTTGCTGCCTCTTGGGCTTGCGTTGGTTTTTCCCTTGAAGAGGAAAGGGCTATGCAGCATAGGAGCAGTAAGTATTACCTTAGTTTGAGAACCAAGGTATCAATCTAGTAGGAGAATCGCGCCAAGTCCAGAGTACCTGTGCAACCTCAAAAGAGCTTGCACCCAACGCTATAAAGGGGTTGTCAATCCCTTCAAGATTGATTGCAAAATGAGATCTGAAGGCGGAAAGTGCAACGAAGTAAAATTGTAAGGCTGAAAATATGGTGTGAAGTAGACCCGGGGGCCATAGTGTTCACTAGAGGCTTCTCTCAAAATAGCAAATAATACGGTGGGTGAACAAATTACTGTCGAGCAATTGACAGAACCGCGCAAAGTCATGACGACATCTAAGGCAATGATCATACATATAGGCATCACGTCCGAGACAAGTAGACCGATACTTTCTGCATCTACTACTATTACTCCACATATCGACCGCTATCCAGCATGCATCTAGTGTATTGAGTTCATGACGAACAGAGTAACGCTTTAAGCAAGATGACATGATTTAGAGGGATAAACTCAAACCAATGATGAAAACCCCATCTTTTTACCCTTGATGGCAATAACACGATGCGTTCCTCGCTAACCCTTCTTTCACTGGGTGAGGTCACCACACGGTATGAACCCAAAACCAAGAAATTCTCCCATTGCAAGAATCATAGATCAAGTTGGCCAAAGAAAACCCACAACTCGAAGAGAATTACAAGGATATGAAATCATGCATTTGAAACTCAAATAAGATTCATAGATAATCTGATCATAAATCCACAATTCATCGGATCTCGACAAATGAACCGCAAAAGAAGATTACATCGGATAGATCTCCATGAAGATCATGGAGAACTTTGTATTGAAGATCCAAGAGAGAGAACAAGCCATCTAGCTACTAGCTATGGACCCGAAGGTCTATGGTGAACTACTCACGCATCATCAAAGAGGTCATGGTGTTGATGAAGAAGCCCTCCGTATCCGAATCCCCTCTCCGGCAGGGCACCAGAACGTGCCACAGATGGGATCTTGCGGAGACAGAAGCTTGCGGCGGCGGAAAAGTATTTTCGTGGATCTCTCTTTCAGTTTTGGAATTTTTCCAAATTTATAGGCGGAAGAGGTAGGGCAGACGTGCCACACGGGGCCCACAAGCCTGCTAGGCGTGCCCCCTTGGCCGCGCCTAGGGGGCTTGTGGGGTCCCTTGGGGGACCCTGCCTTGGTTCTCAAGTCTCGTTCGTATCTTCTGTTCCGGAAAAAATCTTTTTGGAAGTTTTATTCCGTTTGGACACCGTTTAAAATCCTCCCCTGAAAAGGGTCAAAAACATGGAAAAAACAGGAACTGGCACTTGGCACAGAGTTAATAATTTAGTCCCAAAAAAGATATAAAAGGCATACAAAAAATCCAAAGTTTGACAAGATAATAGCATGGAACCATCAAAAATTATAGATACGTTGGAGACGTATCATGGCTCACTAGGGACAGTGTGTTGTCTATGTATCCACACATGTATTTGAGTTTCCAATCAATACAATTCTAGCATGGATAATAAACGATTATTATGAACTAGGAAATATAATAATAACTAATTTATTATTGCCTCTAGGGCATATTTCCAACAGGGACTTCGATGTCCATATTGGATCCTACATATTCTACGAAGATCTTTGTCAGTTGAACCTCTATGTCAAGGATTCATATAATCCCGTATGATATTCCCTTTGTCCTTCGGTATGTTACTTGCCCGATATTCGATCGTCGGTATCTCCATACCTAGTTCATTCTCATTACTGGCAAGTCTCTTTACTCATTCCGTAATACAAGATCTCATAACTAACTCCTTAGTCGCATTGCTTGCAAGGCTTGTTGTGATGTTGTATTACTGAGTGGGCCCCAAGATACCTCTCCGTCACACGGAGTGACTAATCCCAGTCTGGATCCATGCAAACCCAACAGACACCTTTGGAGATACCTGTAGAGCATCTTTATAGTCACCCAGTTACGTTGCGACGTTTGATAACCCTCAAGGTATTCCTCCGGTGTCCGGGAGTTGCATGATCTCATGGTCATAGGAACAAATACATTGACATGCAAAAAACGGTAACAATAAACTGACACGATCATATGCTACGTTTATAGTTTGGGTCTTGTCCATCACATGATTCTCCTAATGATGTGATCCCGTTATCAAGTGACAACACTTGTCTATGGTCAGGAAACCTTGACCATCTTTGATCAACGAACTAGTCAACTAGAGGCTCACTAGGGACAGTGTGTTGTCTATGTATCCACACATGTATTTGAGTTTCCAATCAATACAATTCTAGCATGGATAATAAAAGATTATTATGAACAAGGAAATATAATAATAACTAATTTATTATTGCCTCTAGGGCATATTTCCAATTGTCTCCCACTTGCACTAGAGTCAATAATCTAGTTCACATCACTATGTGATTGTAATGAATCTAACACCCATACAGTTCTGGGGTTCGATCATGTCTTGCTTGTAAGAGAGGTTTTAGTCAATGGTTCTGAACCTTTCATATCCGTGTGTGCTTTACAAATCTTTATGTCATCCTATAGATGCTGCTACTACGTGCTATTTGGAAATATTCCAAATGACTCCTCTACTATATGAATCTGGTTTACTCCTCAGAGTCATTCAGATTAGTGTCAAAGCTTGCATCGACGTAACCCTTTACGACGAACTCTTTAATCACCTCCATAATCGAGAAAAATTCCTTAGTCCAATAGTTACTAAGGATAACTTTGACCGTTGTTGAGTGATTTAATCCTAGATCACTCTTTGTACCCCTTGACAGACTCATGGCAAGGCACACATCAGGTGCGGTACACAGCTTGGCATACTTTAGAGCCTACGGCTAAGGCATAGGAGACGACCATCGTCCTTTCTCTTTCTTTTGTCGTGGTCGGGATTTTTAGCCTTACTCAAATTCGTACCTTACAACACAACCAAGAACTCCTTCTTTGCTGATCTATTTTGAACTCCTTCAAAAACTTGTCAAGGCATGCATTTCATTGAAAGTTCTATTAAGCGTTTTGATCTATCTCTATAGATCTTGACACTCAATGTTAAAGTAGCTCTATCCAGGGTTTCCTTTGAAAAACTCCTTTCAAACAACCCTTTATGCTTTACAGAAATTCCACATTACTTCCGATCAACAATATGTCAACCACATATACTTATCAGAAATTCTATAGTGCTCCCACTCACTTCTTTGGAAGTACAAGTTTCTCATAAACCTTGTATAAACCCAAAAGCTTTGATCATCTCATAAAAGCATATATTCCAACTCCGAGATGCTTGCACCAGTCAGTCCTTTAGAAGGATCGCTGGAGCTTGCATACTTGTTAGCATCTTTAGGATCATCAAAATCTTCTGGTTGTATCGTATACAACCTTTCCTCAAGGAAACCGTCAAGGAAACAATGTTTTGACATCCTATGTGCAATATTTCATAAATAATGCAGCAATTGCTAACATAATTCCAACTGACTTTTAGCATCGCTACGAGTGAGAAAGTCTCATCATAGTCAATTCTCTGAACTTGTCGAAAACATGTTTGCGATAAGTCGAGCTTTTCTTAATGGTGACTTTTCACCATCATCGTGTGTCTTCCTTTTAAAGATCCATATATACTTAAAATTCTTACGACCATTAAGTAGTTCTTCCAAAGTCTACACTTTGTTTTATAAATGGATCCTCTCTCGGATTTCATGGCCTCCAGCCATATGTCGGAATCCAGGGCTCACCATCTCTTCTCCATATTCAATAAGATGACCTCCAAGATAGGGTTACCGTACCACTCTGTAGTACTATGCGACCTTGTCGACCTACGAGATTTGTAGTAAATAGATCCGAAGCTTAATGATCACCATCATCAGTGTCCACTTCAATTGGTGTAGGCGCCACATGAACAACTTCCTGCGCCCCGCTACACACTGGTTGAAGTGAAGATTCAATAACCTCATCAAGTTCCACCACTCTCCCACTCAATTCTTTCGAGAGAAACCTTTCCTCGAGAAAGGACCCGTTTCTAGAAACAAGCACTTTGCTTCCGGATCCGAGATAGGAGATGTACCCAACTGTTTTGGATATCCTATGAAGATGCATTTATCTGTTTTGGGTTCGAGCTTATCAGACTGAAACCTTTTCACATAAGCGTCACAGCCCCAAACTTTCAAGAAACGACAACTCAGGTTTCTCCAAACCATAGTTCATACTGTGTCATCTCAACAGAAATACGTGGTGCCCTATTTAAAGTGAATGTGTTTGGCTGTAATGCATAACCCGTAAAAGATAGTGGTAATTCGATAAGAGACATCGTAGTATGCAGCATATCAAATCGGGCGCGGCTATGACGTTCGGACAGACCATCACACTATGGTGTTCTAGGTGGCATGAATTGCGAAACAATTTCCACATTGTCTTAACTGTGTACCAAAACTCGCAACTCACATATTCATCTCTATGATCATATCATAGACAGTTTATCCTCTCTTCACGACGATCTTCACTTTGAAATAGCTTTTGAACTTTTCAATATTTCAGACTTGCGATTCATCAAGTAAATACTCCTGTATCTACTCAAGTCATTAGTGAAGTAAGAACATAACGATATGCACTGCGTGCCTAAGCACTCATTGGACTACACACATCAAAAATGTATTACTTCCAACAAGTTACTCTCTTGTTCCATGTGGTATGTTTTGCATGTCTCAAGTGATTCAAAATCAAGTGAGTCCAAATGATCCATCTGCATGGAGTTTCTTCATGCGTTTTACACCAACATGACTCAAGTGGCAGTGCCACAAGTAAGTGGTACTATCATTATTACTTTGTATCTTTTGGCACCAATATTATGAACATGTGTAACACTACGATCGAGATTCAATAAACCATTGAAGGTAATTATTCAAGCAAATAGAATAACTAGTATTATCTTTAAATGAATAATCATATTGCAATAAACACGATCCAATCATGTTCATGCTCAACGCAAACACCAAATACCAATTATTTAGGTTTAAAACCAATCCCGATGGTAGAGGGAGCGTGCGATGTTTTGATCACATCAACCTTGGAAACACTTCCAACATGTATCGTCACCTCGCCTTTAGCTAGTCTTCGTTTATTCCGTAGCTTTTATTTCGAGTTACTAATCACTTAGCAACCGAACCGGTATCCAATACCCTCGTGCTACTAGGAGTACTAGTAAACTGCACATTAATATTATGTATATCAAATATACTTCTGTCGACTTTGCCAGCCTTATCATCTACCAAGTATCTAGGGTAGCTCGCCTCAGTGACCGTTCCCCTCATAACAGAAGCACTTAGTCTCGGGTTTGGGTTCAATCTTGGGTTTCTTCATTAGAGCAGCAATTGGTTTGTCATTTCATGAAGTATCCCTTCTAGCCCTGGCCCTTCTTGAAACTAGTGGTTTTACTAACCATCAACAATTGATGCTCCTTCTTGATTTCTACTTTTGCAGTGTCAAACATTGTGAATCGCTCAAGGATCATCATATCTATCCTTAATATGTTATAGTTCATCACGAAGATCTAGCAGCTTGGTGGCAGTGACTTTGGAGAACCATCACTATCTCATCTGGAAGATTAACTCCCACTTGATTCAAGCGATTGTTGTACTCACACAATCTGAGCACATGCTCAACGATTGAGCTTTTCTCCTTTACTTTGTAGAGAAATAATCTTGTCGGAGGTCTTATACCTCTCAACAAGGGCACGAGCATGAAATCTCAATTTCATCTCTTAGAACATCTCTTATGTTCCGTGACCTTTCAAAACGTCTTCGACGCCTTGCTTCTAATGCATTAAGTATTACGCACTGAACTATCACTTAGTGATCAAAAACGTGTATTTCAGATGTTCGCAACATCCACAAACAATGCTTGAGGTGAAGCACACCGAGTGGTGCATTAAAGACATAAGCCTTCTGTGCAGCAATGAGGACAATCCTCAGTTTTACGGACTCAGTCCGCAAAGTTGCTACTATCATCTTTCAACTAAATTTCTCTAGGAACATATAAAAACAGTAGATCTACAACGCAAGCTACAACATAATTTGAAAGACCTTTTGACTATGTTCATGATAATTAGTTCAATTAATCGTATTACTAAGAACTCCCACTCAAAATATACATCCCTCTAGTCATTTGAGTGGTGCAGGATCCAAATCCACTAACTCAAGTCCGATCATCACGTGAGTTGAGTATAGTTTCAGAGGTAAACATCTCTATGCTAATCATATCAACTATACGATTCATGCTTGACCTTTCAGTCTCTTGTGTTCCGAGGCCATGTCTGCACATGCTAGGCTCGTCAAGTTTAACCCGAGTGTTCCGCGTGTGCAACTATTTTGCACCCGTTGTATGTGAACGTTGAGTCTATCACACCCGATCATCACGAGGTGTCTCGAAACGACGAACTGTCGCAACGGTGCACAGTCGGGGAGAACACCATTTGATTTTGAAATTTTAGTGAGGGATCACCTTATAATGCTACCGTCGTTCTAAGCAAGATAAGGTGCATAAAAGGATTAACATCACATGCAATTCATAAGTGACATGCTATGGCCATGATCTTGTGCTTCTTGATCTCCATCACCAAAGCACCGGCATGATCTTCTTGTCACCGGCACCACACCATGATCTCCATCATCGTGCCGCCATCGAGGTTGCCGTGCTATCTATGCTATTACTACTAAAGCTACAAGCTAGCAATATAGTAAACGTATCTGCAAACACAAACATTAGTTTAAAGACAACCTTATGGCTCTTGCCGGTTGCCATAGCATCGACGTGCAAGTCGATATTAACTATTACAACATGATCATCTCATACATCCAATATATCACATCACGTCATTGGCCATATCATAACATAACCCTCAGGTATATCAGGCAATTCATATCTAGGAGAGCTAGATCTAGCAGGAGCAAAAGCAGGTTCTATCTCAATAGTATCGGCAGTTTCAGAAGCATCACGAGCATTGGCAGTAACTCTAGCAATATGAGCATCAAGGAATACCCCTAGTGGCACATCAGGCAAAGTAGTATCTCTAGCAGTATCAAGCATAGCATCATCAGGCAAAATAGCATCTCTAGCATCATCAGTTAAAGCAGTATCAAGCATAGCATCTCTAGCAGTATCAGGCATAGCATCTCTAGAAGTATCAGGCATAACATCTCTAGCAGTATCATGCATAGTAGCATCATAAGCATCATCAAGCACAGGCGACATATCAAGATTTCTAGCAGGAGGTGATGTCGCAAACTTACTCATAACTAAAGGTGAATCAAGTGCAGAGCTAGATGGCAGTTCCTTACCTCCCCTCGTAGTTGAGGGCAAGACTTTGGTTTTTGGATCTTTCAGATTCTTCATAGTGTTCAGCAGATATAAATCCCAAATGACTCAGAGAATATAGCAATACATTCCCCGGCAACGGCGCCAGAAAAATGCTGCTAGCAGTCCCCGGAAACGACACTAGAAATGTTTTTGACGTGTTCCTGACTTGATGCCTCCACGGCAACGAAGCCAGAAAAGAACTACTCCCAGTTGCTCAACAATTAGCAATTGTCTTGCAATGGCCCACCAGCGCGTGGGATCGCGGCAGTTTTCGAGGGTAGAGTATTCAACCCAAATTTGTTGGTTTGCTCGACGGGAAGTGAAAGGATATTCTCAAGTATTAGCAGCTGAATGTGTCAGATTCAGCCACACCTGAAAGATTAGTATCTGCAAGCAAAGTAGTAGTAGCAAAGAGTATGATAACAACGGTGCCAGAAACGATCTGTTGACGGCAGACTATTCCTAACGGTTGTATCAATGGCGCCAGAAGTTGCGAGTGGACGGGAAATTTCTTTCCCTGCAACGGTGCGAGAAAAAGTATTGTAGCAGGTAGCAGCAGTGTACCTAGTAACAACGGTGGCAAGGAACATCAGTAGTGACAGCAGTAGCAAGTAGCAACAGAAGCAAGTAGCAGCAGTAGCAAGTAACAGTAGCAGCAACAGTAGTAACAGCAGCAGTGGGACAAACTCGTAGGCAATGTGTCGGTGATTTGTTTGGATGATATTCATCATGCAATAGTTATAACACAGAGAGATATATGGCTAGCTCCCGTTCGTTAATGTGATGTAGGCATGCATTACGTGTGTAGTCATACGTGCTTAGGGAAAAGAACTTGCATGACATCTATTGTCCATCCCTCCCGTGGCAGCAGGGTCCAAAAGGATACTACGGGATATTAAGGTTCTCCTTTTAATAAAGAACCGGACCAACGCATTAGCACTTGGTGAACATATGAACTCCTAAAACTATGGTCATCACCGGGAGTGGTTCCGGTTATTGTCACTCCGGGGTTGCCGGGTCATAACACATAGTAGGTAACTACAACTTGCAAGATCGGATCTAAAACACACATATATTGGTGACAACATAATAATTTCAGATCTGAAATCATGGCACTCGGGCCCTAGTAACAAGCATTAAGCATGGCAAAGTAGTAGCAACATCAACCTCAGAACATAGTGGATACTAGGGATCAATCCCCGTCAAAACTAACTCGATTACATGATAGATCTCATCCTACTCATCATCGCCCAGCAAGCCTACAAATAGATTACACACGAACGATGAAGAGCTTCATGAAATTGGAGAGGGAAGAAGGTTGATGATGACGATGGCAACGATTTCCCCTCCCCGGAGCCCGAAACGGACTCCAGATCTTCCCTCCAGATGAAGAACAAGATGTGGCTGTGCCTCCGTATCGTAAAAGCGATGAAATCTTCTCTTCTGATTTTTTTCGGGACGAAAGTGAATTTATAGAGCTGAGTTTGGGGGCGGCAGAGCCACGTGGGCCCCACAAGCTTGGTTGCCGCGGCGAGGGGGGCGCGGCAACAGGGCTTGTGGCCCACTGGCCCATCCCCTCCAGTGGATCTTTGCGCAGGTATTTTTCATATTTTCTAGAAATATTCTCCGTAAATTTTTAGGACGTTCCGAGAACTTTCATTTCTGCACAAAAACAACACCATGGCAATTCTGTTGAAAACAGCATCAGTCCGGGTTAGTTCCATTCAAATCATGCAAATTAGAGTCCAAAACAAGGGCAAAAGAGTATGGAAAAGTAGATACGATGGAGACGTATCAATAACCCACAGCCTAAGACTAAGAGATACGATAAGAATGACTTCACTGCTAGGAAGCATAGTAAAGAAAGGGAACCATGGGTTCAGAAACCCATGCCCTTTCCTCCCAAACCATCCAAGAAAAAGGATGATGAGGATTTTGAGCGATTCGTTGAAATGATCACACCTGTCTTTGTGCAAATGTGTTTGATAGATATGCTCAAAATGTCTCCGTATGCTAAGTACATGAAATATATTTTGACTAATAAGAGGAGGATACCTGAGGTTGAGACTTCCACCATGCTTGCTAATTATACTTTCAACGGTGGAACTCCTAAGAAACTAGGTGATCCCGGTGTGCCCACTATACCTTGCTCCATTAAAGGCAACTACGTTACAACTGTGTTATGCGATCTTGGAGCCAGTGTTAGTGTTATGCCTCTCTCTCTTTATTGTAGACTTGAACTCGATAAGTTGACACCCACTAAAATCCCTCTGCAAATGGCCGACAAATCAACTGCTTTCCCTATCGGCATTTGCGAGGATGTGCTTGTTGTGGATGCTAATGTCACTATCTTAACAAACTTTGTTATCTTGGATATTCCTGAGCACGATGCCATGGTGGTCATCCTCGGAAGACCCTTTTTAAACACTACAGGGGCTGTTATAGATTGCAACAAAGGCAATGCCACTTTCCATGTCAACAGTAATGAGCATACGGTGCACTTTCTAAAGAAACAATATCGAGTACATTGCATCAATGCTATCAAAAAAACTTCATCGATTCTTATTGGGAGCTTTGAATGCCCTATTCCTCGTGTCAAGATGAAGTATGATTTTCTTGTTGGGGAGATACACATCCCCATTGAGGTAACCTAGTGACTATTCAAAAATTCTCCGTTCTCTTTTGCGATTCGAAAAGGTTTGTCGAGGAGACTTTATCAACCTCATTGATGGATTTTTCTTTCGATGACCATGAGATGGATGAGTCGAGGAGTCACAAACCTTTGTTCCAAGCTTTCACTTTAGGTTGCTTAGAAGAAAACTGATAGATTTAGTTTAGTTTTCCCTGTTTTCTGTTTTAGCGTCCGGTAGAAAAGTACCCCGAAAATAAAAGTTCTCCGAAAATCAAGTATGATTTTTTCTGGATTTTTTGAAAAATACTGAGATGAAGAGCTTGTCTGGGGGCTGCACCAGTGGGCCACAAGCCCTCACGGTGCGGGCACCCCCTGGCCGCGCCACCCAGGCTTGTGGGGCCCACAGGCACCCCCTCCACTCATTCTTGCTCTCATCTGGTTCTCCTACCTCCAGAAAAAATCGTTTCGCAGCTCAAACCCGTGTTCTTGCTCCTCTTGCTGGGATTTTTGATCTCTTTGCTCAAATCACCGTTCTCCGAACTATTTTGGGGAAATTACACCTTGGTAAGTGACTCCTCCATTGGTCCAATTAGTTTTTGCTCTAGTGCCTTATACTCCGTGTATTTTTGCTGCCTTGGTGACCCTGTTCTTAAGCTTTGCATGCTAATTCTAGCTGGTCCCAAGTAGTTTTGATGCATAATATGACCTCTAGGCACTTCTGGGAGTAGTTGCTACTACTTTAGTTGAGCCTTGTTCACTTTTCCTTTGGGTCACTAAAAATTTCAGAAAAGGAAGATGTTCAGGAGAAACTTTCATGGTGGTTCCTCAAGCAAGAGAGGTCCCCGTCTTGCGATTCGGGAGCCTGATCCTTAACAACCAAGGGACGCGCACGTACAACCATGTGAATGGCCTTCTGATGAATTTATGATTGAGGCAGGTTTCAAAGATGAGTTTGATGCACTTGTTCACAGCGTCGGATTCGAAGAATTCATCTCCGATAAATGTGAACAGTATGTTGCTCTCACTGCCTCTTTTGTTCGTAGATTCAAATTTTCAGCTGGCCGTGATACATCGGTACTGTTTGATCTCTATGATAAATCATATACCATGGATTTAGAGGATTTTAATAGAATTTGCAAAATACCTATTTGGGTAGCCTCAATAATCCTCCTAAATCTTCGGTTAGAGATTTTTTCTCTAATATTACTGTTGGAGAAACTAGAGACATTATGCAAGCTACCATGGGGAGTATTCATTTTCCCGCCTTGCATTACTTTGCCCTCTTCATAGGCAGATGCATTAATGGCAAGATTGAGCATTGTCACCTCTGCGCACCCGACCTTAGTATCCTTAAGAGCGCAGTGATGGGTGACAAGAGTTTCAACATGGGAGCTATAATTGCAAGGAGGCTGAATAAGAATGCTAATGAAGGGGATTTCTTTGGTGGGATCTATGCCACTCAAATAGCAAATTTTCTTGGAGTACCCATCCGCGAAGGAGATCCCCCACTCCATACATCTTTCCTTGACCGCGTCGCTTTGACACGCTACCAGTTCCTTGAGAGGGATGATGAATCCCTCCTATAACGTTTGATATTTAACCGGCAGCGTGTTTTCCATATTACCCTTCGTGCTCATGCCTTCTTTGACTTTCAGGTAAAACGGAGATATTACATAACCAGAGGAGAGGCAGAGGAGTATGAGTGGGAGTCAAAGGCTGCTCGTCTCCGTGAGGCAGCTATTCAGGCAGTGGCTGCAGCGCTGCCATATAACCCCCATTATGATTTTGGGTTTCGCCAGGACCATCCTTGGGAGTAGACCAACTTAGGCCAAAAGCCTAAGCTTGGGGGAGTACGTGTTCTCACCGACTTTACATTCTTGCTTATGCTTTCACTTTGTTAGCCGGTGTTCACACTTTGCCACTGTATCATCCATGCTAGTTTATTTCTTTTTCTCATTTTCTTTTCGTGTGTCTGTCTAGTTTGAGAAAAACCAAAAAGATTTTCTTTTTCTTATTTTGCTTGTTGGGAGCTTTCCCGTGTAGATAGTTTTCTTTTTCTTTGGGTCAAGGTAGAAGACCTTGGTTACAATGTTTAGTGGCTCTTGCATGCATACCTGTTTAGCTTTCAAAGAGCCATATTACCTTGTCTTCTCCTTTGTGTTTGCCTGCAGATTCCAGCTTTAGTCCAATGCACGAGCACGCTTATTATTGTTCAGATCGTTCGGTCTTACAAGTGAAAGGCAATAATGACAATATATGATGAAGTGACTGAGCCTAGAAAAGCTGGTATGAACTCGATCTATTTTGTTTTTGTAAATATGACTAGCTCATCATGCTTGATTCAACTTTGTTGTGAGGGAAACATGTTTGCAACGACAACTTAGAGATCATAGTTGCTTATGCCATGCTTACTTACCTAGTAGCTTATAATGGTTTGTCTTGGATGCCCACATGAATGTTGAGATGACTGTGTTGTTGTATGATAGGATGGTATCCTCCTTTGAATGATTCAAGTGGCTTGACTAGGTGCATGTTCACGCATGTAGTTGAAACAAAATCAACATAGCATCTATGATATTCATGTTCATGGTGATTTATGTCCTACTCATGCTTGCACTCAATGTTAGTTAATCTCAATGAATATTGATGACTGTTGTCGCTCTCTAGTTGGTCGCTTCCCAGTCTTTTGCTAGCCTTCACTTGTACTAAGCGGGAATACTGCTTGTGCATCCACTTCCATAAACCAAAGTTGTTCCATATGACTCCACCATACCTACCTATATGCGGTATCTACCTGCCGTTCCAAGTAAATTTGCATGTGGCACTCTCTAAACCTTCAAGAAATAATCTGTTTTGCATGCCCGAACCGCTCATGTGGTGACAGAGGGCTATTGGTATCTTCCATGCTAGGTGTGTTATCCTCGATATGTGTTTATTCACTATCATTCACGAGAAAGGGGCCGGTAATTGGAATTCCCAGTTCCATGCTCAAATCGAAAAGATAATTGCAAACAAAACTCCGCCAGGATTGATGTTGGTATGGACGGTACCCGAGGATTAGGCTAGCCGTGGAAGGTGATTGATTGGTGGTGGGGGAGTCAAAACTTTACTTTTCTGTTTGGGAACCGCCTATAGCATGTGTAGTATGGAAGATGTTGAGAACTCTTAGTCATTGCGTTTGACAATGAAAGCATGCCACCTGAAATTATTATCTCTATTTTCAAACGTTGAGCTCTGGCACCCTTACAAATCAATGCTTCCCTCTGCGAAGGGCCTATCTATTTATGTTCCTGTTGAGTCATCCTCCTCTTACAAAAGCACCAATTAGAGAGCACCTTTGTCGTTTTTATGCTTTGCTTTTAACTATGTTGAGTATGACTGTGAATGGATCTTCATTGCCTTGAGTTAAAATGTTTAGTCAACCCTTGGTATTTGAAGGTGCTCTACATTTATGTTTTGCGGTCTCAGAAAGAGCTAGTGAGATACCATCTATTCGTACTGCTTCATGTTGTTTTGATTGAAGTGTTGACATTTGAGGCTTATTATTATTTGCTCGCTAGTTGATTATGCCATTGATATAAGTTTACCGTGAGACCTAGATGTCATTTGCTTATGTGGTTTGCTTGTGATCTTGCTGAAACTCTTGTTATGAGTTAGTTGCAACAACAAGATCAAATAGAGTTCGTCAAAGTTTTTCTTTTGTCTCTTTCAGTTTGTCAACTGAATTGCTTGAGGACAAGTTAAGCTTGGGGTAGTTGATACATCTCTGTCGTATCTACTTTTCCGAACTCTTTTGCCCTTGTTTAGGACTCTAATTTGCATGATTTGAATGGAACTAACCCGGACTAACGATGTTTTCAGCAGAATTGCCATGGTGTTGTTTTTGTGCAGAAACAAAAGTTCTCAGAATGACCTGAAAATTTACCGAGAATTTTTCTGGAATTAATGAAAAATACCAGCGCAAAGATCCACCGGAGGAGGTGAACCAGTGGGCCACAAGCCCACTGGCCGCGACCACCCCCAGGCTGCGCCGTGAGGGCTTGTGGGGCCCACTTGGCTCCACCGCCTCCAAACTCAGCTCTATATATTCTGTTTCGCCCGGAAAAAATCAGGGAGAAGGATTCATAGCGTTATACGATACAGAGGTGCCGCCGCCTCCTGTTCTTCATCTGGAGGGCAGATCTGGAGTCCGTTCTGGGCTCCGGAGAGGGGAAATCGTCGCCATCGTCATCATCAACCTTCCTCCATCGACAATTCCATGATGCTCTTCACCGTTCGTGAGTAATCTCATCGTAGGCTTGCTGGACGATGATGAGTTGGATGAGATCTATCATGTAATCGAGTTGGTTTCGATGGGGATTGATCCCTAGTATCCACTATGTTCTGAGATTGATGTTGCTACTACTTTGCCATGCTTAATGCTTGTCACTAGGGCCTGAGTGTCATGATTTCAGATCTGAACCTATGATGTTGTCGCCAATAGATGTGTGTTTTAGATCCTATCTTGCAAGTTGTAGTCACCTACTATGTGTTATGACCCGGCAACCCCAGAGTGACAATAGCCGGAACCACTCCCGGAGATGACCATAGTATGAGGAGTTCATGTATTCACCAAGTGTTAATGCGTTGGTCCGGTTCTTTATTAAGAGGAGAACCTTAATATCCCGTAGTTTCCATTAGGACCCCGCTGCCACGGGAGAGATTGACAATAGAAGTCATGCAAGTTATTTTCCCTAAGCACGTATGACTACATACAGAATAAATGCCTACATTAGATTGACGAACGGGAGCTAGTTACTTATCTCTCCGTGTTATAGTTGTTACATGATGAATCACATCCGGTATACTCATCCATCACCAATCCACTGCCTAAGAGTCTTTTACTACTGGTCCTTGCTACGTTACTTTGCTGCTACTGCTGTCGCTACTGCTGTTACTCTGTTGTTACTACTGTTGTTGCTGCTGCTGTCACTACTGTTTTTCCTTGTTGTTGCTGTCACTACTGCTGTTACTTGCTACTTTGTTTTTACCTGTTGCAAGACTTTTTTGGAGCCATAGTCGGGGAAGCATTATTCTCAGGAATAGTCCCCCGTCAACGTGCTATTTACTGGCGCCATTGATACAACTAGTTAGGAATAGTCTGCCGTCAACAGATCCTTTTCTGACACTGTTGCTATCATACCACTTTGCTACTGGTACTTTGCTTGCAGACACTAATATTTCAGGTGTGGTTGAGATTGACAAACTCAGCTGCTAATACTTGGGAATATTCTTTCGCTTCCCCTTGTGTCGAATAAATAAATTTGGGTTGAATACTCTACCCTTGAAAACTGTTGCGAAACCCTACACTTGTGGGTTATCAGTCCGCAATATGTCATCCACATATAATATTAGAAACGCTAGAGAGCTCTGTTGGAATTATGCCCTAGAGGCAATAATAAATATAGTTATTATTATAATTCCTGTATCAATATAATCGTTTATTATCCATGCTATAATTGTATTGAATGAAGACTCATTTACATGTGTGGATACATAGACAAAACATCGTCCCTAGCAAGCCTCTAGTTGGCTAGCCAGTTGATCAAAGATAGTTAGTGTCTTCTGATTATGAACAAGGTGTTGTTGCTTCATAACTGGATCACGTCATTACGAGAATCACGTGATGGACTAGACCCAAACTAATAGACGTAGCATGTTGGTCGTGTCATTTTGTTGCTACTATTTTCTGCGTGTCAAGTATTTATTCCTATGACCATGAGATCATATAACTCACTGACACCGGAGGAATGCTTTGTGTGTATCAAACGTCGCAACGTAACTGGGTGACTATAAAGATGCTCTACAGGTATCTCCGAAGGTGTTAGTTGAGTTAGTATGGATCAAGACTGGGATTTGTCACTCCGTGTGACGGAGAGGTATCTCGGGGCCCACTCGGTAATACAACATCACACACAAGCCTTGCAAGCAATGTAACTTATTGTAAGTTGCGGGATCTTGTATTACGGAATGAGTAAAGAGACTTTCCGGTAAACGAGATTGAAATAGGTATGCGGATACTGACGATCGAATCTCGGGCAAGTAACATACCGAAGGACAAAGGGAATGACATACGGGATTATATGAATCCTTGGCACTGAGGTTCAAACGATAAGATCTTCGTAGAATATGTAGGATCCAATATGGGCATCCAGGTCCCGCTATTGGATATTGACCGAGGAGTCTCTCGGGTCATGTCTACATAGTTCTCGAACCCGCACGGTCTGCACACTTAAGGTTCGACGTTGTTTTATGCGTATTTGAGTTATATGGTTGGTTACCGAAGTTGTTCGGAGTCCCGGATGAGATCACGGACGTCATGAGGGTTTCCGAAATGGTCCGGAAACGAAGATTGATATATAGGATGACCTCATTTGATTACCGGAAGGTTTTCAGAGTTACCGGGAATGTACCGGGAATGACGAATGGGTTCCGGGAGTTCACCGGGGAGGGGGGCAACCCATCCCGGGGAAGCCCATAGGCCTTGAGGGTGGTGCACCAGCCCTTAGTGGGCTTGTGGGGCAGCCCAAAAGGGCCCTATGCGCCTAGGAAAGAAAATCAAAGAGAAAAGAAAAAAAAGGGAGGTGGGAAGGGAAGGAAGGACTCCCACCCACCAAACCAAGTCCAACTCGGTTTGGGGGGGGAGCCTTCCCCCTTGGACTCGGCCGACCCCCTTGGAGCTCCTTGAGCCCCAAGGCAAGGTGCCCTCCCTCCCACCTATATATACGGAGGTTTTAGGGCTGATTTGAGACGACTTTTCCACGGCAGCCCGACCACATACCTCCACGGTTTTTCCTCTAGATCGCGTTTCTGCGGAGCTCGGGCGGAGCCCTGCTGAGACAAGGTCATCACCAACCTCCGGAGCGCCGTCACGCTGCCTGAGAACTCTTCTACCTCTCAGTCTCTCTTGGTGGATCAAGAAGGCCGAGATCATCGTCGAGCTGTACGTGTGTTGAACGCGGAGGTGCCGTCCGTTCGGTACTAGATCGTGGGACTGATCGCGGGATTGTTCGCGGGGCGGATCGAAGGACATGAGGACGTTCCACTACATCAACCACGTTCACTAAACGCTTCTTCTGTACGGTCTACAAGGGTACGTAGATCACTCATCCCCTCTCGTAGATGGACATCACCATGATAGGTCTTCGTGCGCGTAGGAAAAATTTTGTTTCCCATGCGACGTTCCCCAACAGTGGCATCGTGAGCTAGGTTCATGCATAGATGTCTTCTCGAGTAAAACACAAAAGTTTTTGTGGGCGGTGATGTGCGTTTTTCTGCCCTCCTTAGTCTTTTTCTTGATTCCGCGGTATTGTTGGATTGAAGCGGCTTGGACCGACATTACTCGTACGCTTACGAGAGACTGGTTTCATCGCTACGAGTAACCCCGTTGGTCAAAGATGACTGGCAAGTCTCGGTTTCTCCAACTTTAGTTGAATCGGATTTGACCGAGGACGTCCTTGGATGAGGTTAAATAGCAACTCATATATCTCCGTTGTGGTGTTTGCGTAAGTAAGATGCGATCCTACTAGATACCCATGGTCACCACGTAAAACATGCAACAACAAAATTAGAGGACGTCTAACTTGTTTTTGCAGGGTATGCTTGTGATGTGATATGGCCAACAATGTGATGTGATATATTGGATGTATGAGATGATCATGTTGTAATAGAAAATATCGACTTGCACGCGATGGTACGGCAACCGGCAGGAGCCATAGGGTTGCCTTTATACTAACGTTTGTGCTTGCATATGCGTTTACTATTTTGCTAGGATGTAGCTTTAGTAGTAATAGAATGAGTAGCACGAAAACCCCGATGGCAACACGTTGATGGAGATCATGGTGTGGCGCCGGTGACAAGAAGATCGTGCCGGTGCTTTGGTGATGGAGATCAAGAAGCACGTGATGATGGCCATATCATGTCACTTATGAATTGCATGTGATGTTAATCCTTTTATGCACCTTATTTTGCTTAGAATGACGGTAGCATTATGAGGTGATCTCTCACTAATATTTCAAGACGAAATTGTGTTCTCCCCGACTGTGCACGGTTGCTACAGTTCGTCGTTTCGAGACACCACGTGATGATCGGGTGTGATAGACTCAACGTTCACATACAACGGGTGCAAAACAGTTGCGCACGCGGAACACTCGGGTTAAGCTTGACGAGCCTAGCATGTGCAGACATGGCCTCGGAACACATTAGACCGAAAGGGTCGATCGTGAATCATATAGATGATATGATTAGCATACTGATGCTTACCACTGAAACTAGACTCAACTCACGTGATGATCGGACTTGAGCTAGTGTAAGTGGATCATGAACCACTCAAATGACTAGAGAGATGTACTTTTTGAGTAGGAGTTTAGCAAATAATTTGATTAAGTTAAACTGTAATTATCTTGAACATAGTCTAAGTCCACTTTGAATATATTTGTGTTGTAGATCATGGCTCACGCGACTGTCACCCTGAATTTTAATACGTTCCTAGAGAAAGCTAAGTTGAAAGATGATGGAAGCAACTTTGTAGACTAGGCTCGTAATCTTAAGCTAATCTTACAAGCTGGGAAGAAGGATTATGTCCTTAATGCTGCGCTAGGAGATGAACCACCCGCTACGGCTGATCAGGATGTTAAGAACGCTTGGTTAGCACGTAAGGAAGACTACTCAGTAGTTCAATGTGCAGTTTTGTATGGCTTAGAACCGGGACTTCAACGTCGCTTTGAGCGTCATGGAGCATTTGAGATGTTCCAGGAGTTGAAGTTCATCTTTCAGAAGAACGCCCGGATCGAGAGGTATGAGACCTCCGATAAATTCTATGCTTGCAAAATGGAGGAGAACTCGTGTGTCAGTGAACATGTGCTCAAAATGTCTGGGTACTCAAACCGTCTAGCTGAGCTGGGGATTGAACTCCCGCAAGAGGCTATCACTGACAGAATCCTTCAATCACTGCCGCCAAGCTATAAAGGCTTTGTGTTGAACTACAACATGCAAGGGATGAACAAGTCACCCGGCGAGTTGTTTGCGATGCTGAAAGTTGCAGAGTCTCAACTCCGTAAAGAACATCAAATGTTGATGGTGAATAAGACCACTAGTTTCAAGAGAAACGGCAAAGGCAAGAAGGGTAATTCAAAGAAGAGCGGCAAGCCTGTTGCCAATCCGACGAAGAAACCCAAAGCTGGACCTTAGCCTGAAACAGAGTGCTACTATTGCAAGGGTATGGGTCACTGGAAGCGCAACTGCCCCAAGTATCTGGCTGATAAGAAGGCGGCCAAAGAAAAATCAGGTATATTTGATATACATGTTATTCATGTGTACTTAACCGGCTCTCGTAGTAGTGCCTGGGTATTCGATACCGGTTGTGTTGCTCATATTTGCAACTCGAAACAGGAACTGCGGAATAGACGAAGGCTGGCGAAAGATGAAGTGACGATGCGCGTAGGAAATGGTTCCAAGGTTGATGCAATCGCCGTCGGCACGGTTTCACTTCAGTTACCATCAGGATTAGTGATGAACTTAAATCATTGTTATTTAGTGCCTGCGTTGAGCATGAACATTATATCTGGATCTTGTTTAATGCGAGACGGTTACTCTTTTAAGTCAGAGAATAATGGTTGTTCTATTTCTATGAGTAACATCTTTTATGGTCATGCACCTAATGTGAGAGGATTGTTCATATTGAATCTTGATAGCGATACACATATACATAACATTGAGACCAAAAGATTTAGAGTTAACAATGATAGCGCCATATTTTTGTGGCACTGCCGCTTAGGTCATATTGGTGTAAAGCGCATGAAGAAACTCCATGCTGATGGACTTTTGGAGTCACTTGACTTTGATTCACTTGACACGTGCGAACCATGCCTCATGGGCAAGATGACTAAGACTCCATTCTCCGGAACTATGGAGCGTGCAAGTGACTTGTTGGAAATCATACATACCGATGTGTGTGGTCCGAAGAGCGTAGAGGCGCGCGGCGGATATCGTTATTTTCTCACCTTCACTGACGATTTGAGTAGATATGGTTATGTCTACTTGATGAAGCACAAGTCTGAAACATTTGAAAAGTTCAAGCAATTTCAGAGTGAAGTGGAAAATCATCGTAACAAGAAGATCAAGTTCCTACGGTCTGATCGTGGGGGTGAATATCTAAGTTTCGAGTTTGGTGCTCACTTAAGACAATGTGGAATTGTTTCACAGTTGACACCGCCTGGAACACCACAGCGTAATGGTGTGTCCGAACGTCGTAATCGTACTTTATTAGAGATGGTGCGATCTATGATGTCTCTTACCGATTTGCCGTTATCTTTTTGGGGTTATGCATTAGAAACAGCTGCATTCACTTTAAATAGGGCACCATCAAAATCCGTTGAGACGACACCATACGAACTGTGGTATGGCAGAAGGCCAAAGTTGTCGTTTCTTAAAGTTTGGGGATGTGATGCTTATGTCAAAAAGCTTCAGCCTGAAAAGCTGGAACCCAAAGCGGAAAAGTGCGTCTTCATAGGTTACCCAAAAGAAACAGTTGGGTACACCTTCTATCTCAAATCCGAGGGCAAAGTGTTTGTTGCTAAAAACAGAGCTTTTCTCGAGAAGGAATTTCTCTCGAGAGAATTGAGTGGGAGGAAGATAGAACTTGAGGAGGTTGTCGAACCTCTCATCCCTCTGGATGGTGGCGCAGGGCAAGGGGAAACCTCTGTCATTGCGACGCTGGTTGAGGAGGAAGTTAATGATGATGATCATGAAACTCCGGTTCAAGTTTCTGTCGAACCACGCAGGTCGATGAGACCACGTGCTGCTCCAGAGTGGTACGGTAATCCCGTCTTATCAATCATGTTGTTAGACAACAACGAACCTGCAAATTATGAAGAAGCAATGGTGGGCCTAGATTCCAACAAATGGCTAGAAGCCATGAAGTCCGACATAGGATCCATGTATGAGAACAAAGTGTGGACTTTGGAAGTACTACCTGAGGGCCGCAAGGCTATTCAGAACAAATGGATCTTTAAGAGGAAGACGGACGCTGACGGCAATGTGACCGTTTATAAAGCTCGACTTGTGGCAAAGGGTTTTTCACAAGTTCAAGGAGTTGACTACGATGAGACATTCTCACCCATAGCGATGCTTAAGTCCGTCAGAATCATGTTAGCAATAGCTTCATTTTTCGATTATGAAATCTGGCAGATGGATGTCAAAATGGCGTTCCTTAACGGTTTCCTTAAGGAAGAGTTGTATATGATACAACCCGAAGGTTTTGTCGATCCTAAGAATGCTAACAAGGTGTGCAAGCTCCAGCGATCCATTTATGGACTGGTGCAAGCATCTCGGAGTTGGAACAAACGCTTTGATGAGGTGATCAAAGCATTTGGGTTTATACAAGTGGTTGGAGAATCTTGTATTTACAAGAAAGTAAGTGGGAGCTCTGTGGCATTTCTAATATTATATGTGGATGACATATTGCTGATTGGAAACAACGTGGAGTTTTTGGAGAGCATAAAATATTACTTGAATAAAAGTTTCTCTATGAAGGACCTAGGAGAAGCTACTTACATTCTAGGCATTAAGATCTATAGGGATAGATCAAAACGCCTGATAGGACTTTCACAAAGCACATACCTTGATAAAGTTTTGAAGAGGTTCAAAATGGAACAGTCCAAGAAAGGGTTCTTGCCAGTTTTACAAGGTACGAAATTGAGTAAGACTCGGTGCCCAGCAACTAATGAAGATAGAGAGGATATGCGCTCCGTCCCCTATGCTTCAGCCATAGGTTCTATCATGTATGCAATGTTGTGCACTAGACCGGATGTTAGCTTGGCCATAAGTATGGCGGGTAGGTTCCAGAGTAATCCAGGAGTGGATCACTAGACAGCGGTCAAGAATATCCTGAAGTACCTGAAAAGGACTAAGGAGATGTTTCTCGTGTATGGAGGTGATGAAGAGCTCGCCGTAAAAGGTTACGTCGATGCAAGCTTTGACACAGATCCGGACGACTCTAAGTCGCAAACCGGATACGTATTTATTCTTAATGGGGTTGCGGTAAGCTAGTGCAGTTCCAAGCAAAGCGTCGTAGCAGATTCTACATGTGAAGCGGAATACATGGCTGCCTCGGAGGCGGCTAAGGAGGGTGTCTGGATGAAGCAGTTCATGACGGATCTTGGAGTGGTGCCAAGCGCACTGAATCCAATAACCTTGTTCTGTGACAACACGGGTGCCATTGCCTTAGCAAAGGAACCACGGTTTCACAAGAAGACTAGACACATCAAACGACGCTTCAACCTCATCTGCGACTACGTCGAGGGAGAGGACGTAAATATATGCAAAGTGCACACGGATCTGAATGTAGCAGACCCGCTGACTAAACCTCTTCCACGGCGAAAGCATGATCAACACCAGAACTGTATGGGTGTTAGATTTATTACAATGTAATTCGCATGATGATGTGAGGGCTAGATTATTGACTCTAGTGCAAGTGGGAGACTGTTGGAATTATGCCCTAGAGGCAATAATAAATATAGTTATTATTATAATTCCTGTATCAATATAATCGTTTATTATCCATGCTATAATTGTATTGAATGAAGACTCATTTACATGTGTGGATACATAGACAAAACACCGTCCCTAGCAAGCCTCTAGTTGGCTAGCTAGTTGATCAAAGATAGTCAGTGTCTTCTGATTATGAACAAGGTGTTGTTGCTTGATAACTGGATCACGTCATTAGGAGAATCACGTGATGGACTAGACCCAAACTAATAGACTTAGCATGTTGATCGTGTCATTTTGTTGCTACTATTTTCTGCGTGTCAAGTATTTATTCCTATGACCATGAGATCATATAACTCACTGACACCGGAGGAATGCTTTGTGTGTATCAAACGTCGCAACGTAACTGGGTGACTATAAAGATGCTCTACAGGTATCTCCGAAGGTGTTAGTTGAGTTAGTATGGATCAAGACTGGGATTTGTCACTCCGTGTGACGGAGAGGTATCTCGGGGCCCACTCGGTAATACAACATCACACACAAGCCTTGCAAGCAATGTAAATTATTGTAAGTTGCGGGATCTTGTATTACGGAACGAGTAAAGAGACTTGCCGGTAAACGAGATTGAAATAGGTATGCGGATACTGACGATCGAATCTCGGGCAAGTAACATACCGAAGGACAAAGGGAATGACATACGGGATTATATGAATCCTTGGCACTGAGGTTCAAACGATAAGACCTTCGTAGAATATGTAGGATCCAATATGGGCATCCAGGTCCCGCTATTGGATATTGACCGAGGAGTCTTTCGGATCATGTCTACATAGTTCTCGAACCCGCAGGGTCTGCACACTTAAGGTTCGACGTTGTTTTATGCGTATTTGAGTTATATGGTTGGTTACCGAATGTTGTTCGGAGTCCCGGATGAGATCACAGACGTCACGAGGGTTTCCGGAATGGTCCGGAAACGAAGATTGATATATAGGATGACCTCATTTGATTACCGGAAGGTTTTCGGAGTTACCGGGAATGTACCGGGAATGACGAATGGGTTCCGAGAGTTCACCGGGGAGGGGGGCAACCCATCCCGGGGAAGCCCATAGGCCTTGACGGTGGCGCACCAGCCCTTAGTGGGCTGGTGGGGCAGCCCAAAAGGGCCCTATGCGCCTAGGAAAGAAAATCAAAGAGAAAAGAAAAAAAAAGGGAGGTGGGAAGGGAAGGAAGGACTCCCACCCACCAAACCAAGTCCAACTCGGTTTGGGGGGGGAGCCTTCCCCCTTGGACTCGGCCGACCCCCTTGGGGCTCCTTTAGCCCCAAGGCAAGGTCCCCTCCCTCCTACCTATATATACGGAGGTTTTAGGGCTGATTTGAGACGACTTTTCCACGGCATCCCGACCACATACCTCCACGGTTTTTCCTCTAGATCGCGTTTCTGCGGAGCTCGGGCGGAGCCCTGCTGAGACAAGGTCATCACCAACCTACGGAGCACCGTCACACTGCCGGAGAAGTCTTCTACCTCTCCGTCTCTCTTGCTGGATCAAGAAGGCCAAGATCATCGTCGAGCTGTACGTGTGCTGAACGCGGAGGTGCCGTCCGTTCGGTACTAGATCGTGGGACTGATCGCGGGATTGTTCGCGAGGCAGATCAAGGGACGTGAGGACGTTCCACTACATCAACCACGTTCACTAAACGCTTCTGCTGTACGGTCTACAAGGGTACGTAGATCACTCATCCCCTCTCGTAGATGGACATCACCATGATAGGTCTTCGTGCGCGTAGGAAATTTTTTGTTTCCCATGCGACGTTCCCCAACAAGCTCCCACTCACTTTCTTGTAAAAACAATATTCTCCAACAACTTGTATAAACCCAAATGCTTTGATCACCTCATCAAAGCGCTTGTTCCAACTCCGAGATGCTTGCACCAGTCCATAAATGGATCGCTGGAGCTTGCATACTTTGTTAGCATTCTTTGGATGGACAAAACCTTCGGGTTGCATCATATACAACTCTTCCTTAAGAAAACCATTAAGGAACGCCATTTTGACATCCATCTCCCAGATTTCATAATCGAAAAATGTAGCTATTGCTAACATGATTCGGACGGACTTAAGAATCGCTACCGGTGAGAAAGTCTCATCGTAGTCAACTCCTTGAACTTGTGAAAAACCCTTTGCCACAAGTCGAGCTTTATAAACGGTCACATTACCGTCCGCGTCCGTCTTTTTCTGAAAGATCCATTTGTTCTGAATAGCCTTGCGACCTTCAGGTAATACTTCCTAAGTCCACACTTTGTTTTCCTACATAGATCCTATCTCAGACTTCATGGCCTCTAACCATTTGTTGGAATCCGGGCCCACCATTGCTTCTTCAAAATTCGCAGGTTCATTGTTGTCTAGCAACATTATAGATAAGACAGGATTCCCGTACCACTCAGGAGCAGTACATGATCTTGTTGACCTCCGAGGTCCGATAGTAACTTGATCCAAAGCTTCATGATCATCATCATTAGCTTCCTCCTCAACCGGTGTTGCCTCGACAGAGGTTTCCCTCTACCCTGCGCCACCATCTAGCAGGAGCAGAGGTTCTACAACCTTATCAAGTTCTATCTTCCTCTCACTCAATTCTTTCAAGAGAAACTCCTTCTCAATAAAAGCTCCATTCTTAGCAACAAACACTTTGCCCTCGGATCTGAGATAGAAGGTGTGCCCAACTGTCTCTTTTGGGTAACCTATGAAGACACACTTTTCCGCTTTGGGTTCCAGCTTTTCAGGCTGAAGATTTTTTACATAAGCATCGCATCCCCAAACTTTAAGAAACGACAACTTTGGCCTCTTGCCATGCCATAGCTCATATGGTGTCGTCTCAACGGATTTTGGTGATGCCCTATTTAAAGTGAATGCAACTGTCTCTAATGCATAACCCCAAATTGATAATGGCAAATCGGTAAGAGACATCATAGATCGCACCATTTCTAACAAAGTACAATTGCGATGTTGAGACACACCATTACGTTGTGGTGTTCCAAGCGGTGTCAACTTTGAAGCGATTCCACATTGTCTTAGTGAGCACCAAACTCGAAACTCAGATATTCACCCCCTCGATCAGATCGTAGGAACTTGATCTTCTTGTTATGATGATTTTCAACTTCACTCTAAAATTGCTTGAACTTTTCAAACGCTTCAGACTTGTGCTTCATCAAGTAGATATATCCATACCTACTCAAATCATCAATGAAGGTGAGAAAATAACGATATCCGCCGCGTGCCTCCACACTCATTGGACCGCATACATTAGTATGTATGATCTCCAACAAGTCACTTGCACGTTCCATTGTTCCGGAGAACAGAGTCTTAGTCATCTTGCCCATGAGGCATGGTTCGCACATGTCAAGTGATTCAAAATCAAGTGACTCCAAAAGCCCATCAGCATGAAGTTTCTTCATGCGCTTTACACCAATATGACCTAAGCGGTAGTGCCAAAAAGGTGGCGCTATCATTGTTAACTCTACATCTTTTGGTCTCAGTGTTATGTATATGTGTGTTATCACAATCAAGATTCAATATGAACAAACCCCTCACATTGGGTGCATGACCATAAAAGATATTACTCATAAAAATAGAACAACCATTATTCTCTGACTTAAATGAGTAACCATATCGCAATAAACAAGATCCAGATATAATGTTCATGCTTAACGCAGGCACTAAATAACAATTATTTAAGTTCATAACTAATCCTGATGGTAATTGAAGTGAGACTGTGCCGACGACGATTGCATCAACCTTGGAACCATTTCCCACGCGCATCGTCAATTCATCCTTTGCCAACCTTCGTTTATTCCATAGTTCATGCTTCGAGTTGCAAATATAAGCAACAGAACCGGTATAAAATACCCAGGCACTACTACGAGAATTGGTTAGGTACACATCAATAACATGTATATCACATATACCTGGTTTGGCGTTGGCTGCCTTCTTATCAGCCAAATACTTGGGGCAGTTGCACTTCCAGTGACCCATCCCCTTGTAATAATAGCACTCTGTTTCTGGCTTAGGTGCAGCCTTGGGTTTCTTTGTCTGATTGGTAACAGTTTTGCCGCTCTTCTTGGAGTTACACTTCTTGCCTTTGTCGTTTCTCTTGAAACCAGTGGTCTTATTGACCATCAGCACTTGATGTTCTTTCCGGTGTTCCGACTCTGCGACTTTCAGCATCGCGAATAACTCGCCGGGTGACTTGTTCATCCCTTGCATGTTATAGTTCAACACAAAGCTCTTGTAGCTAGGTGACAGTGATTGAAGAATTCTGTCGGTGATAGCGTCTTGCGGGAGTTCAATCCCCAGCTCAGCTAGACGGTTTGAGTACCTAGACATTTTGAGCACATGTTCACTGACACACGAATTCTCCTCTATTTTGCAAGCTTAGATTTTATCGGAGGTCTCATACCTCTCGATCCGAGCGTTCTTCTGAAAGATAAACTTCAACTCCTAGAACATCTCATATGCTCCATGACGTTCAAAGCGTCGTTGAAGTCCCGGTTCCAAGCCATACAAAACTGCACATTGAACTACTGAGTAGTCCTCCTTACGTGATTGCCAAGCGTTCAAAACATCTTGGTAAAACGTAACGGGTGGTTCATATCCTATTGCAGCATCAAGGACATAATTATTTTTCCCAGCTTGTAGGATGAGCCTAAGATTACGAGCCCAGTCTACAAAGTTGCTATCATCATCTTTCAGCTTATCTTTCTCTTGGAACGTATTGAAATTCAGGGTTGCTACTGCGAGACCATTGATCTACAACATAAAATATTGCAATGTGGACTTAGACTATGTTCAAGACAATTAGAGTTTGACTAATCTAATTACTAATAAACTCCCACTCAAATAAACATCCCTCTAGTTACTTGAGTGTGGCATGATCCAAATTCACTAACTCAAGTCCGATCATCACGTGAGTTGGGCGTAGTTTCAGTGGTAAACATCTCTATGCTAATCATATCATCTACATGATTCATGCTCGATCTTTTGGTCTCTTGTGTTCAGAGGCCATGTCTGCACATGCTAGGCTCGTCAAGTTTAACCCGAATGTTCCGCGTGTGCAACTGCTTTGCACCGTTGTATGTGAACGTTGAGTCTATCACACCCGATCATCACGTGGTGTCTCGAAACGACGAACTGTCCCAATGGTGCATGATGTCAGCTATGCTAATGCACAAAAGTCCTTCCAATGGCGCCAGAAACAGGTGTGTCGACGGCACCAGGAATCCTTCAGCTGCGGCTACACCTTAAGGGACTTCCTAGGCAAGTATGCAAAGGATTTCCCCCGTGGCCTTGTGTAAGTGCATCTAGTGCCCCTTAGTGATTTTGGTGGTTTCAAGACTTATAGGTTAAGTATCTAATATGTTTATGAGTGTACACACGATCTATAAGTCATTGAGGAGTTTGAGACATTTGATGAATATCGACCCCTAAAAATATATATCTTCGATTGAAGAAATTGGTCTGAAGCTGAAGAAATGAATCGCGAGGAATCTGCGATGAAATTGATATTCCTCATGAAGATACTGAAATTGAGTTATTCGGTGTGTCCTGAAGAAAATCAGTTTGAAGACTTTGAAGCATGAAGATTTACTCTTTCTGTTTTACTTTCTTCGCATTTGAGTAATAGGAATACCGTACTGTTAAAGGGGGTCGAAGTTACACCTTGGAATCAATTTCCTCATGATGCTCAACCCAAGCCTAATCCTACCAAAAGCCTCAAGTGAGGAATACGAGTGACATGAGGACTCTCACAGTTGAGGGTTCCGACCGTTCCGGTAGACACGCCAAGTCATTGGTCTTATCGACTCCAACGGTCATATTATTTAAGGGCATTAGTGTCAAATCATGTAGGGATGCTCCCAGGCTATAAGTAGCCGCCCCCCACAACCATTAGCTGGTTGGCTGCTCCGTAAGAAACTGACACTTGTCATAAGAGCAACCCAATTCCTCAGAGTCTTCGAGAGTAATTCATCAGTGGGGAAATACCCCATACACCGAAACCACAAACCAAACCTAGTGATTGAGCATCACTAAAGAAGTTGTTCCTGTGGGACTGAAGCCTTTTACCTTTGAGGACTGTGCATCCTCCAGACGGTTAGGCATCATGGTCTAGAGCTTTCCAACAGTCAATTGTGGATCGCCGGGTGACCAAGTTTGTGAGGGTTTGTAAGTCTGCCCTGAAGACTTACCACGAGTGTTGGGCGAGGACTGTGTGTTCTTAGCCCAAGGAGAACACGGTAGGGACTGTGTGTCCCAGGACTGTGTGTCCTTTGGTTTCAATACCAAGCCTCTCCAAACCAGATGTACGACTGTCACAGCAGTTGGAACTGGGTCATCAACTACTGTCTTCACTGAGAAACGGGTTCTAATTCCTCAACTCCTTACTTTCCTCAAATTATGTGTTGATGACTTTCACTCCTACTGTTTGAAGAATTTGCTGAAGACTTTCTCTGAATTTCCTCAACCCTAAATTCTTCACGCCAGTTAATCCTCATCCGTATTTTGCGTGCCTGCTCACAGTGCAATCTGTTTTCACATTCCTCACTCTGAAAAACCGAGGTTGTGAAACTTTGCACTTCTGATCCTTTACTGTTTCCGCTGTAAGTTAGACATCAGTGAGGAATTTCCTCAAAAGGAATTTCCTCAGTGATGAAATTCTAAAAATCTCCTATTCACCCCCCTCTAGTCGATATAACGCACTTTCAATTGGTATCAGAGCAAGGTACTCCTTTGTTCTATGTGATTTTGGTTTAACCACCTGAAGTTTTAGTTATGTCGACTGCAGGCATGTTTAAGGTGACTGCATCATGTCCTACCTTCGAAGGAAAGAACTTTCCCTTCTGGAAGAACAAAATGCAAATGCATCTACAAGCTATTGATAATGATCTCTGGTATATTGTGGAACATGGCGTCCCCATCATCTCTGCTAGTGTCTCTGCTGCTGATGTGAAGAAATTCAAGCAACTCGATTCTCAAGCGAAGAATATCATCTGTGGACATCTGAGCCTAGGCCAGTTTGGAAGAGTAAGTGCTTCGGGCTCTGCAACACTGATCTGGGAGAGACTGTGCAAAGTAAATGAAGGAGTATCAACCCAGCGTGACTCTTGTGTTGATATTCTTCGCTATCTCTTCAGTCGCTTCAAGAGACATGACAATGAAAGCTGCCAAGACACCTTTGATCGCCTCACTAACATATCAAATGAACTGCAAGCAATGGGAGCTCGAGACATTACTGATCACGAAGTTGTGAAGAAACTGCTAAGATCTTTGGATTCTTCATTTGATACTTTAGTTCTGATGATTCAAGAAAGACCAGACTACAAGATGCTTGATCCAGCTGATATACTCGAAAGGTTAAATACTCATGAATTCCAGCTAGAAGAAAAGAAAGATCTATATGGACCAAGCTATTCCAGACCACGTGCACTGAAGGCCAGAGCAATTTCCTCATCTGAAGAAGAAGACTCAGATGACAGCATTGGTGACCCTTAAGAATTTGGACAGGAGCTTGCAATGCTCGTGAGGAAATTCCATAGGTTTACACGATGTGGCTAGTTCGGTAAATCTTCAAGAAGATACATGAGGAAATCAGAATCTTCATCTTAGGACTACAAGAAACGAACCTGCCACAAGTGCAAGAAATCAGGTCATTACATTGCTGATTGTCCCCGTTGGGGAAAGGAATCAAAGAAGAAGAAATACAAGGATGACAGTTCTGATGACTCGAAGAAGAAGAAGAAATCTTCAAAATCCTCATCTTCAAAGACCTCATCGCACAAGAAGACCAGTTTCAGAAAGGCTCGGGCACTTATTGGCAAGGAAATGGACTCCGAGGCAGAATCAGAGGAATGTGATGAAGAAGAGGGTTCTGATGAAGACTCAGAATCCGGACAGGTTAGTCTTGCACTGACAACCACTTTCGTCAGCAAGTCAATCTTCAATCTTGAAGAAAATGATTGCACCATCCACACTGATGACTATGCTGATGACTTCGCTCCAACCTATTGCTTCATGGCAAAAGGTTCAAAGGTACCAAATAATGCCTCCTCCTCTGATTCAAGTGACTGTGAACCTGATGATTACAAAAAACCCAGTTACAGTAAACTTTCTATCATTGCCACTAAACAAAAAACTGCCCTGGAAAAGCTTCATAAACTGCTAGATAAAATTGATGATCTCTTGAATGATGAAATGAACCTTACCCAAATCCTCACTGAAGATGTGAAAAGTCTTCAGTCTAGATTTGATAATCTTCAGGATCGTTATGATACACTCCTCGGTGATCATGAGAAGCTTTCCTATGAATTTCTTCAAAGGAAGCTTGATCTTGAGAAGCTGAGGATGTCTCATGATGATCTTCGTATGGAAAATGATTCATTACTAGCTCAACAGATCAGCGCTGGTCAAGTTGAATTCATTCCTTCACGTCTTAAATGCATTGAACGTGAAACTGCTAATTTCTCACCAGAATCATCAAATGCTACTATTGCTACAAATTCTTCAATTGCACCTGTTGTGTCTATTTCCTCACTTGAGGAAAACACAAATGTTACTGATGAAAATGCAGGGTTGAAGGAATTGTATGTGACAGGCATATACAAAAGCCTCAAAGGACATCAAACCCTTTGTGATGTGCTCAAAAAGTAGATCTTGAACAGGAACCCGAGGAAAGAAGGAATTGCCTTTGAGAGGAAATTAAATGCTGATGGATCTTATTGGAAACCTGAGCAGTATCCCAAAACCTCATGGGTTGCTGCTACTGGGCCTCCTTTTGATCCATCTAATCTAACTGGCTTTTCATGTGAATTATCCTATTCCTCAGATGAGTCATTTGACTCCAACTATAAACTGTTCAAAAATCAATCTGGTGAAGTATTTGCTCGATATGTTGGAACTAACTGCACGAATGGCCCTCCCTTGAGGAAAATCTGGGTTCCCAAAAGTTGTCTTGAAAATCTTCAGGTGAATGTCCTCATGACACCACCACTGAAGAATCTGAACCCCAGATCAAATTCCTCACGAAGACCAAAGTCTTCAAGACGATTCAAATCCTCAACTGGTCAAAATTATGCTCATACCCATGCTAATGTGTCTAACATGCAGGGAAACTACAAGGAATATGAATATGAGCGTTACTCTTCAAATCATTATGTTCATAAATCCTCAAACCAGTTCTCTGCATATTCATATGAGTACTTTAACCCCCCCCCCCCCACTGTTAAGAGAAGTGCATTAGCTTCAATGCCACCTTTCTCATATGGTGCTCGCAGGATGATGAATGCTTTGTCACCCCTTCAGATGTGGGTGGTGAAGAAATCGAACTAATCACTTCTGCAGGTCAGGTCTCCAGATGAAAATCATCATCTGAAGAGTTTGCTGGAGACCTGAGGAAATGCTTGATAGGACGCAAGCTAATGATTGATGAAATAGAAATATTTCACACATCCTTATATTTCTGTTGTGATGAAATTCTTATCTGATGAAATTGATATCATATTCTTCAAATCTGAAGCATATGAGATGGTAAGCTGTACTAATTCATCTGCAGGATGACAAACCCAAGAATACTGAGTGGGTTCTTGATAGTGGCTGCACACATCACATGACTGGTGATAAAAGCTTGCTGATGAATATGCCACTAACTCCATCACCTCTGAAGCAAATCACATATGCTGACAAAGGTAAAAGCAAGGTATTGGGACTTGGCAAAGTGGCTATTTCCAAAGATAGGCATATGGACAAAGTGATGCTTGTTAAATCCCTTGGTTTTAACCTCATGTCAGTCTCGATGCTTTGTGATCTTGATATGATTGTTATCTTTGGTAGATATAGATGTGTAGTCATCATGGAATTTGACAGATCCAAAGTCTTCGAAGGTGTAAGAAGAGGGGATTTGTACATTGTTGATTTCTCTACAGGTCCTCAACCAGCCACTTGCTTACTAGCAAAAACCTCAGAAGGATGGTTGTGGCACCGAAGACTAGGTCATGCAGGCATGAGGAATTTGCACACGTTCGCAAAGAAGAAGCATGTCATCGGCATCGAATCAGTCAAATTCCTCAAGGATCATCTCTGCGGTGCTTGTGAATTTGGGAAAATGACCAGATCCAAGCATCCCTCGAAGACTATCATGACCACTACACGTCCATTCGAATTGCTTCATATGGATCTATTTGGACCTACTCACTATGCCACACTAACCAATGCATCATCTTTATATGGCTTCGTCATAGTTGATTATTATTCCAAATATACATGGGTGCATATCATAGTGTATAAAACTGAAGTGCAGGAAATCTTCAAACGATTTTCTTCAAGGGCCTCGACGAACTTTGGCATCAAGATCAAACATATCAGGAGTGATAATGGAACTGAGTTCAAAAACACTGCTCTTGATGATTATCTTGATGAACTTGGTATTACTCACGAATTATCTGCTCCTTATACTCCTCAGCAGAATGGTGTCGTCGAAAGGAAGAACAGGACTCTGGTTGAAATGGCAAGAACTATGCTTGAAGAATATCAGACTCCTCGTCGCTTTTGGCCTGAAGCAATCAAAACTGCATGCCATATCATCAACAGGGTATATCTTCACAAATTCCTCAAGAAAACCTCATATGAACTCCTCACTGACAAGAAACCCAATGTAAGTTATTTCAAAGTCTTCGGTGCAAAATGTTGGATTAGAGATCCTCACCATAGCTCAAAATTTGCACCTAAGGCACATGAAGGTTTTACGCTCGGTTATGGAAAAGACTCGCACACCTACAGAGTCTTCAACAACTATCACAACAAAGTTGTTGAGACTGTAGATGTGCGGTTCGATGAAACTAATGGCTCGCAAAGAGAGAAATTGCCTTCTGATCCAGATAAGATGTCTCCTGAGGAAGCAATAAAGCTCAAACCTACTGAAGACATTGTCCCCACTGAGGAAATTGATGAAGAAACCATCCCCATCACTGATGAAAATCAAGAAGGTGCTCCTGAGGAAATTGCACTAGAACCACTTCCTCAGCCCAGACAAAATCCTCAACCAGCTCATCCGAGGATTGCAAATGAAGTAGAACTTGACAAAATCCTCAACGACATCAACGCGCCAGGTCCTCTCACTCGCTCAAAAGCTTCACACTTAGTTAACTTTTGTGGGCATTTTTCCTTTGTATCCATCACAGAACCCTCAAAAGTTGCTGAGGCTTTTCTGGAACCGGAGTGGATCCAAGCTATGCAAGACGAACTTCTTCAATTCAAGGTGAATGACGTATGGGAGCTCGTCAAACGACCAGATCCTCGCAAGCACAACATCATCGGCACCAAGTGGATTTTCTGAAACAAGCAAGATGAGGACGGTCAAGTGGTGAGGAACAAGGCACGACTTGTAGCCCAAGGCTACACCCAGGTTGAAGGAATAGATTTCGATGAAACTTTTGCACCTGTTGCTAGACTTGAAGCTATTCGAATACTACTTGCTTATTCTAATCATCATAACATCATCTTATATCAAATGGATGTGAAAAGTGCATTCCTCAATGGTAAGCTTGAGGAAGAAGTATATGTTGCTCAGCCCCGAGGTTTTGAGGATCCAAAGAATCCAGACAAAGTCTTCAGACTCAAAAAGGCTCTTTATGGTCTCAAGCAAGCCCCTCGGGCATGGTATGATACATTGAAGGAATTCCTCATGAAGAAAGGCTTCAAACCTGGTTCACTCGATCCAACTCTTTTCACTAAATCCTATGATAATGAGCTATTTGTGTGTCAAATATATGTCGATGATATCATATTTGGCTGTACTGACAAACAATACAGTGATGAATTTGCTTACATGATGAGTGAAGAATATCAAATGTCCATGATGGGGGAGCTGAAATTCTTCTTAGGTCTTCAAATTCGTCAACTAAGAAATGGAATCTTCATATCACAAGAGAAATACCTCAAGGTTGTTCTGAGGAAATTCGACATGCATGAATGCAAAGGTGCCAAGACTCCAATGCCTACCAACGGCCACCTCGGCACTGATGAAAATGGTAAAGATTTCGATCAGCAGGTATATCGCTCTATGATTGGCTCTTTATTGTATCTATGTGCATCTAGGCCAGATATAATGCTTAGTGTTTGCATGTGTGCACGTTTTCAAGCAAAACCGAAGGAATCACACCATAAGGCTGTGAAGCATATTCTTCGATACTTAGCTCACACACCAACACTAGGATTATGGTATCCCAAGGGCTCAAATCTTCATCTGATAGGGTATTCTGATTCTGACTATGCTGGCGACCGTGTGGATCGCAAGTCAACTTCTGGCACATGCCATTTCCTCGGAAGATCACTAGTTTGCTGGTCCTCAAAGAAGCAGAACTGCGTATCACTCTCCACTGCCGAAGTTGAGTACATTGCTGCTGGTTCATGATGTGCTCAGTTACTATGGATGAAGCAAACCCTCAAGGACTACGGCATCAACATGAAGAATGTGCCTCTCTACTGCGACAATGAGAGTGCAATCAAGATTGCATACAACCCAGTACAACACTCGAAGACCAAGCACATCTAGATTCGTCACCATTTTCTTCGGGACCTTGTCCTCAAGGGCAATATCCTCATCGACCATGTGAAGACTGATGATCAACTGGCAGATATCTTCACTAAGCCCTTGGATGAGAAAAGATTTTGCAAGTTGTGGTGTGAGCTAAATATCTTAGAATCTTCAAATGTTTTGTAAAAACATGCACACATCCTAACACTTATGCAAAATTGATGACTTAGATGAGCAACACATGATGAATCGATTTTCTTCAACTAATGAAGAATATCACTCTGAATGTGAAGAAATCAACGAAGTAATTGATTCTCAGGGCCCTACGACAATTATACGCGGCGTCTGTAATCAACATTCTTATATGGTGGGTCACCCCACCGCCCAATGTGAAATTCCTCAAGTTGATTTTCTTCAGATGTTCCATTTCCTCAAAATGTGTTTTTCTTCAAAGCAGTTGTTCTTCACTGTGACGATTTATCACAAAATCTTCAAAAACACTTGATGACTTTCATTTGACTAGATAGACTATGATTTCAAGTCCTCAACAACATTCACTTATAGCTATTTGTTCAAGTTGATATTTCTTCTTAATGAATGTGATCGGACCCTACTTTCCCTCTATGCTATACTCATCCAATCTATTCAATTCTTCATATGTGTTCTACTTGAAACTTTGTTCAAAATTCTCACTGCGTCCTTGTCAGCTGGTGATTTTGTAACGAAAATCCTCAAATCTTCAAAAATTGTTTCTTTAATGCACAGTAACTGAACCCCACTTCCCACGTTCGGATAACCACGATCTCCACTATCTCCACCGCCTTGTTCGGGAACTACACGTGTCCGGCGGAGGCATAGAGGCAGGGGCTATTTGGTCCGAAATCTTTGCGCCAACAGTAACTGTCTGGCTATAAATATGGCCCTATCCCCCTCGGCAAACTCTTCTTCGCCCCATCGCTCTCCTGCTACAGCAAACAACACCGAACCCTAGCGCCATCGCTGGAAGTCTCATCGCTGGTGAGGAAGAGCTTCACTGCCTCGACTTCTCCATCGCCGGAACCACGCCGGAGTCGGACCATCTTCGTCCGCCGCCGCCGTAGATGTCCTTTGTCGCCGGGTTAGGGCGCATTGGACACGCGACCGAAGGGCCTCTCTACACAACTTCTCTGTGTTCTTCGTGTGCGCCTTCAAGGGTAAATAAAATCCCATTTTTACCGCAAGTTAGATATACTATTTTACATCTCCTATGTCAAATCTGTTTTTCCTCAAGAATCGATATGCACTTGATTCCTCAAACACTGCCTATCACCACACCATTGATGAACTTCACTAAGCATCTAAGATTTTCACGAGATTCCTCAATTGTGCGAATTTTCGGATCTGTACAACTCTGGAACCCAAGAACAGTATGCTTAGGAAAATTCCTCAACCACTGGTTAAATTCCTCAACTGTCAAACTTTTTCATTTTCTTCAAATCTGAGAACGCATATGACCTCTCCAAATTCCTCGCAATTATACTCTGTTCACAGGTACACACATGTCAGCAGATGAATCTCTCGGTTCTCATCACATTAATTCATTTGCAGCGTTTCTTGAAGAAAATCTTCAAGTCTCATCAGAATCCTCAAGAGTTCAATCTCATCAGCAAAATCCTCAGCTGAAGAAAATGGAGGATGACAGAAAACAGAAGGGAGGAAAGAAACTTGAGCAAAACATAGCTTTGGATATCCCTGGGGATATTTACTTGGACTACTATACACCTGATGAAAATGAAACAATGGCCAAGAGAAAGATCCGGCTGCAGAAGATAGAACACCGATGGGCGAAGGAATGGAAGGAATACAAGTTTGTAACTGCCAAGTATGCGAAGAAATTCGCTCTGAAGCCCCCTGGCAAACGGGCCCCACTTGAGGCTCATCAAGTAGAACATCCATCAAGCCTCAAGACCCTTGATGACTATCCAGATGAGAAGGAAAAGCATCTGGCTAAGCTCAAGAAGCAGGCAGATGCTGCAGTGCGGAAATTCAATGAATCATGAGTTGTTGCCTCAGCTGCAGCTACTTCCTCTGCCGCTGAGACCTCTGGTTCAGCAATTCCTCAACCGCAGTCTATGCCATCAAAGCCAAGGGCTCCAAAGCCTCAAGAGAAGTCTGCTCAGGCATCAGTAACAAAACCCTCAGCTCCAAAACCCTCAGCACCACCACCAAAGCCCCAAGAAACACGAGTACAGAAGCCAGTCATGAAGCCAATGACCGCCACCTCCAGCTCCTCACTCCCGGCTGCAACCAGCTCGGAGACAAAGTCTTCACCACCTCCGGTGAAGACTCAGGTGTCTGCTGAAAGAGCAACTATGCCGAGCCCCAGCAAAATCATCACCGTCCCGTCTGCATCAGAGGGCAGTGATGAATATGATGATAAAACCCTGCAAGCCATAATCAGAAACAAGCAGGAAAGAGTAGCTCAAGCATCAGGCATCACCATTCCTCTGGCCATGGACCCCAAGGTCCTCCTAGACTACATCAACATCTGGTATGAGGACCCAAACACTCCGCTTGATGATTTGAAACTTCCCCCTGGCATCAGCCACATGGTGGCCACTTTCATCAATGAAGCCAAGTGGAAAGAACAGCAGGCCAAGCAGGCCAATGTTGCAAAGCTTAAAAAGGAGAAATTCCTCAAGCAGAATCTCCTCAGCTTGACGCCTGATGCACTGGTGTCAACACAGGCTGAGCTGAAGAATTTGACTGACAAGTACTCCAAGCTGTCAGATCGTAAGAGTCTCAAGAGAAATTTCATCAAGCTGGCCACTAAAGCTGTTGATGACTACAACAAGAAGGCTGCACCTCGAGCACCAACTTCCCAGCCCTTGATTGAGGAGCCAGCAGATGAATCTCCTCAAGCTGTGGAAACTCCTCAAGCTGAGGAAATACACCAAGAAAGTCGTGTAGATGTACCGGCTATTGAAGAAATCATCATGGAAGCTCCAGCTGATGAATCTGCTGCAGCTGATGAGACTGCCCCTGACCCAGCTGCTTCATCAAAGCAAGCTGATGACTCTGCTCCAGCTGGTTCCTCAAAACCAGCTGAAGAATCTGTCAAGAGAACCCCTTCACCAAAAGCTTCAAAGGTGAAGAAGATGACTCCGTCTGCATCAGACGTGAGGAAAACCAGGGCTGCTGAGAAGGAAGCCAAAAAGAGAAAGGCCTCCTCAGCAGAAGAAGAAACAGAGGCCAAGCATCTCAAAGCGCTTGAAGAGACTGCTCCTCTGGACCCTGTGCCCCTAAATGTCGCTCCTTCTTATGAAATGGTCATCCTTGATGATCAAGCGAAAGGGACAGATGAGTAAATGAAGGATGCCGCCGCTGAGGAACACACTGACGAAGAAATTTGTATTGACGACAGTCCTCAGCCCTTCATACCTCAGAAAGACACCGCTCAAGGATCAGCTGCACCAGCTAATGAAACTGCCTCTGCCCCCAAGCCAGCTGAGGAAGAACAAACTGAAAATCCTCAAACTGATGAAATTCAAAGCTCTGAGCAAAATCTTCAAGATGAGGAACAGGCTGACCCAACTCCTCCACCTGAGCAAGATGAAACCATTCCTTAGCCTGATGCACAGCCAGAACAAGCCCCTGAGCCTGACGCCCAGCCAGAGCCATTTCCTCAGCCTGAAGCCCCAGCTGCTGAAAATCCTCACCCTAAGGAAAATGTTGAGGAAAATGCACCTGACCAAGACAATGCATTCGTCGTGCTCAAGCCCGAGACTGCAATTGTTGTCTCCCCTCCTATTCCTCAGCAAAACCTTGAGCCAGTTCAACGTCCGCCATTCTCCAAGCGACCAAAGTTTCCAAAGAAGAATTTCTTTGAAGAACGCATGTACTTCATTGGAGAGAACCCCTATGACAAGCCTCAAATGAGGCTTCTGAAGTTTTGGACTAGGACACAGATGAATTACTATGCCTCTGTGCTGTGTGGAACAAACAAGATATTCGAGCACAGGCATATTCCTCACGTTGAACTTGAAGTTATACCGTGCCTAGAGCCAGTCCTCAATGTACTCCATGATGTTGGTTTGCTGCCAATGTGCTCCGACATCTCTGACTAGAACAGTGAGCTCATTCTTCAGTTCTATGCCACTCTTCACATCTCTCGCAACCATGAAGACATTAACACTTGGGTGTTTGAATGGATGACACAAAACACTCACTACAAGGCTCCTACTACTGAGCTCCTCCGTGAACTGCCTGTATCAATTCCCTCAGAGGAGGCTGTGAAGCTTTATGGTGAGCGTGAGCTGCCCAATGGGATGATGGAAGTCCTCATGAAGCCTTTGGCTGAAGGAAAATCACCGAGAAAAACATTCCTCGTCCACGAGCTCAAATATACACCAAGGTCTGTCTACAGAATCCTCTGTAGTGTGCTCGCGCCGATCAAAGGCCATGATGATGAAGAAGATGTTATAGGCCTCATGAAGAATATCCTCTTCAACATCATTCATGGTATTCCTATCAACATCCATGATTTCTTCTTGAGGACTCTGGCCGACAATGCCATGTGTCCTTTTGATCACAAGATATATGCCCCATGGATCATGGGATTCATCAGGACAAGGACAGACATCAACTTTCACGCTGAGTGCCAAAACCATGTTGGTTATATGCCTCCTATCCGGGTCAACAAGAAGACTTTCAAGCCCATTGAAGGAAAAGGCAAATCAGTGATTGAAGAAGGCAGTAGGCCCCTTGATGGCCAGTTCAGAGAGCCAGAAGCTTATTCTTCATGGGATGATACTGAGACTCGTCCGGCAAGCCCCGTTCCTCCTCGAGTGATGAATACAAGAGAGCTCCTCCTCAGTCTTCACCAGAAGTGGATCGCAATCACAAGTGGGTCAAACGCCAGTTTGGCGCCATTGTGAAAACCCTCACTGAAACACAGAACTCTGTGAAGCTCAACCATCACTATCTACATGAGGTTTTCGATCGCACCTGGGCTACACTTGCACATCTGAAGACTCAGACACAGCTTGAAGAAATGGACTTTGAGCGAGACTTTGACTTGTCGTGGCCTCCCAAGAAGAATTTCAGGCCCATTCCAGTTCCAGACCTTGAAGACAGCTCCTTTTCTTCATTCCGCACTGCTGAAACTGATGAAGAACAGCTCGATACTGCTACCGGTCCAAGAAAGAAGACTACTCCCAAGAAGCTTCACGGCTCTTCCTCAACCGCCAAGAACTGAAGTCTTCACGGGCGTTAGTCCTAAGTTTGTCCCTTTTTGTCACTTGATGACAAAGGGGGAGAAACTTGAGAGTTAGTCTTCAAACTGGATATTTTTGGGGTTATGAACTATATTTAAGTTACAAACTCTTGGCTCTTCTGAAGTTTTTATGTAATGAGTTGTAACTTAAGCCCGATGGTACTCTGACGATTTTGAATGCTTTTCTTCGCATGCTTATTCCTCAAGTTTTAATACACGCATGCTGGAATTCGTCAGATACCATTTGTCATCATGCATTTTCATTTTCTTCATACGATATGTTACATTTATGCATGATATACAAGACTCACGGGGAGATCTCCATGATATAAATCATCAATGTGCATTTGCTGTGAAAAGCAAAATCCTCAAGATATGCACATCTTCAGGGGGAGTCTCTCTGAATCTTGATTTCAAATTCCTCAAATGAGTATTTACACTTCATATTTTTTATCCCTCTTGAAGACTTAACCTAATTGTCATCAACCACCAAAAAGGGGGAGATTGTAAGTGCATCTAGTGCCCCTTAGTGATTTTGGTGGCTTGAAGACTTATAGGTTAAGTATCTAATGTGCTTATGAGTGTACACAGGATCTATAAGTCATTGAGGAGTTTGAGATATTTGATGAATATCGACCCCTAAAAATATATATCTTCGGTTGAAGAAATTGGTCTGAAGCTGAAGAAATGAATCGCGAGGAATCTGCGATGAAATTGATATTCCTCATGAAGATACTAAAATTGAGGAATTCGGTGTGTCCTGAAGAAAATCACTTTGAAGACTTTGAAGCATGAAGATTTACTCTTTCTGTTTTACTTTCTTCGCATTTGAGTAATAGGAACACCGTACTGTTAAAGGGGGTCGAAGTTACACCTTGGAATCAATTTCCTCATGATGCTCAACCCAAGCCTAATCCTACCAAAAGCCTCAAGTGAGGAATACGAGTGACATGAGGACTCTCACAGTTGAGGGTTCCGACCGTTCTGATAGACACGCCAAGTCATTGGTCTTATCCACTCCAACGGTCATATTATTTAAGGGCATTAGTGTCAAATCATGTCGGGATGCTCCCAGGCTATAAATAGCCGCCCCCACAACCATTAGCTGGTTGGCTGCTCCGTAAGAAACTGACACTTGTCATAAGAGCAACCCAATTCCTCAGAGTCTTCGAGAGTAATTCATCAGTGAGGAAATACCCCATACACCGAAACGACAAACCAAACCTAGTGATTGAGCATCACTGAAGAACTTGTTCCTGTGTGGACTGAAGCCTTTTACCTTTGAGGACTGTGCATCCTCCAGACGGTTAGGCGCCATGGTCTAGAGCTTTCCAGTAGTCAATTGTGGATCGCCGGGTGACCAAGTTTGTGAGGGTTTGGAAGTCTGCCCTGAAGACTTACCACGAGTGTTGGGTGAGGACTGTGTGTTCTTAGCCCAAAGAGAACACGGTAGGGACTGTGTGTCCCGGGACTGTGTGTCCTTTGGTTTCAATACCAAGCCGCTCGAAACCAGATGTACGACTGTCACAGCAGTTGGAACTGGGTCATCAACTACTGTCTTCACTGAGAAACGGGTTCTAATTCCTCAACTCCTTACTTTCTAAAATTATGTGTTGATGACTTTCACTGCTACTGTTTGAAGAATTTGCTGAAGACTTTCTCTGAATTTCCTCAACCCCAAATTCTTTACGCGAGTTAACCCTCATCTGTATTTTGCGTGCCTGCTCACAGTGCAATCTGTTTTCAGATTCCTCACTCTGAAAAACTATTGTTGTGAAACTTTGCACTTCTGATCCTTTACTATTTCCGCTGTAAGTTAGTCATCAGTGAGGAGTTTCCTCAAAAGGAATTTCTTCAGTGATGAAATTCTAAAAATCTCCTATTCACCCCCCTCTAGTCGATATAACGCACTTTCACCTTGGAGCCTTGCGTTGGTGTTCCCTTGAAGAGGAAAGGGTGATGTAGCACAGTGACGGTAAGTATTTCCCTCAGTTTGAGAACCAAGGTATCAATCCGGTGGAGGAGTATCTCAAGATCCTGCACAAACACAAAAGCTTGCTCCCAACCCTATGAAGGGGTTGTCAACCCCTTATAGATTCTTTGCCAAGTGAGAACTGAAAGCAACAAAGTAACAAAGCAAAGTAAAAGTGGAGGTGTAAACGATGGATGTGAATACCTATTGTACTTAAAAACTTCTAAACAATTACGAAAGTCTGAAGAATTGGCGTAGAAATCAGCAGCAAAAAGAATCAACTCAAAAGCTCTTACAGAAAAAAAATGAAAATTCTTTTCGTGAGCAGAAAGTTTCTGTCTTTTCCAGCATGACCAAACGATCATCCCCAAGACTAATAATAACGGTTTTGCTTGGCACAAACGCAAAAAAGAAACACAAAAACACAATCATAACAGAATTATGAAAGTGTGGAAAACACAAAACAGAAAGAAAAAGGATAGATTCGTTGGGTTGCCTCCAAACAAGCGCTTTTGTTTAACGCCCTTAGCTAGGCGAAAGGTGATGAAATCACGTGTAGTCATCTTTGGTGCTAAAACCATAGGTAGCCCTCATCATAGATTCATAAGGCAATCTTATTTTCTTTCTAGGAAAGTGCTCCATGCCCTTCTTTAAAGGACATTGAAATCTAATATTCCCTTCCTTCATATCGATGATAGCACCAATAGTCCTTAGGAAAGGTCTACCAAGAATAATGGGACATGAAGGATTGCAATCTATGTCAATTACAATGAAATCCACGGGTACATAGTTCTTATTTGCAACAGTAAGAACATCATCGATCCTCCCCATGGGTTTCTTGACAGTAGAATCCGCAAGATGCAAATTAAGAGAACACTCTTCAATCTCATGAAAACCAAGAATATCACATAAAGACTTTGGAATCGCGGAAACACTAGCACCCAAATCACATAAAGCATTGCACTCATAGTTTTTGATCTTGATTTTGATAGTAGGTTCCCACTCATCATGAAGTTTTCTAGGTATAGAGACTTCTAGTTCGAGCTTCTCTTCAAGAGATTTCATCATAGCATCTACGATATAGACGGTAAAGGCTTTGCTTTGGATATAAGCATGTGGAGAGTTTGCAATGGATTGCATCAAAGAAATGCATTCAAACAAGGAGCAATTATCATAATTGAATTCTTTGAAAACCAAAATGGGAGTTTCATTACTACCCAAAATTTTGACTTCTTCTACTCCACTCTCCACACCTTTATCATCAATATAGGTGGACTCCGAATCATTGGGGCGTTTTTCAACCAAAGTGGATTCATATCCAGCCCCTCCATAAGTAGGTTTGACACGCGAAAACAAAGATTCAAGATGAGACACACCACGTACTTTAAGATCTTCGTGATTTGCATCACTAGAACGCACCCTTTTAAACCATTCATGTCTAGCGCGAATTTGGGCGGTTCTTTCTTTGTTCTCATTCATGGAGATACGCATAGCTTTCAAAGTTTCATCCAAGCTGACCTTGGGAGGAGCGCATATAACTTTCAAAGCATCAATATCACAAGACATCCTATCAACGCTCTTAGCCAAATCGTCTATTTTGAGTAGTTTTTCCTCTATGGATGCATTGAAAATCTTTTGAGAGTTGATGAACTCTTTGATATTACTCTCTAGATCAGAGGGTAATTTGTTGTGATTTCCATAAGTGTTGCCGTAGGAATTGCCATAATGGTTAGAGGAGTTACTAGGAAAAGTCCTAGGAACATAGTTTCCTCTAAAAGCATTGTTGTTGCCAAAATTGTCCCTACTAACAAAATTCACGTCCAAACTAGCCTTGCTACTCTCAATCAAAGAAGATAGTGGCATGTAATTAGGATCTACGGTAGAGTTTCTACTATCAACCAAATTCATCAAATCGTCCATCTTAGCACTAAGCGAGTTAACCTCTTCTATAGCGTGCACCTTTTTGCTAGCAGGCGACCTTTCGGTGTGCCACTGAGAGTAGTTGGTCATGATATTGTCTAGGAGTTTTTAGCATCTCCTAACGTGATTTCCATGAACGTTCCACCTGAGGCGGAGTCCAAGATATTGCGAGAAGCGAAATTCAAGCCAGCGTAAAAGATTTGTATAATCATCCACAAACTCAAGCCATGAGCGGGACAATTTCTAATCATAAGCTTCATCCTCTCCCAAGATTGTGCAACGTGTTCATGATCAAGTTGTTTGAAATTCATGATATAGTTGCGTAAAGAGATGATCTTAGTCGGCGAAAAATACTTGGATATGTAAGCATCTTTGCACGTATCCCAAGAATCGATACTATTTTTAGGCAAAGAAGAAAACCAAGTTTTTGCGCGATCTCGCAAACAAGAAAGGAAAAAAGTTTCAACTTAATCACGTCATTATCCACATATCTTTTCTTTTGCATATCAGAAAGCTCAATGAAGGATTGAGATGGGATGCGACATCTTCACTAGGAAGGCCAGAAAATTGCTCTTTCATAAAAAGATTCAGCAAAGCTGCGTTGATTTCATACGATTCCGCACTAATGGCGGGAGCAATCGGAGTACTAGTAAAATCATTATTATTAGTGCTCGAGAAGTTGCAAAGTTTGGTGTTTTCACACATGATGAATTCAACAAACAAACAAGCACACAAGCAAGGAAGAGAAACGGCAAGGGCAAAAGAAAACGGCGAAGGAGAAAGGCAAATGTGAAGTGGAGGAGAGGAAAACGAGAGGCAACTGGCAACAAAAGTAAATGCAAGAAAGAGTTTGTGAGACCTACTTGGATAGATCTTGATTTCTCCTCCCCGGCAACGGCGCCAGAAATAGGCACGTTGTCGGGAAATTATCTTGACGTGCTCCTCCCCGGCAACAGCGCCAGAAATGCTTCTGATGTCAGCTATGCTAATGCACATAAGTTCTTCCAATGGCGCCAGAAACAGGTGTGTCGACGGCACCAGGAATCCTTCAGCTGCGGCTACGCCTTAAGGGACTTCCTAGGCAAGTATGCAAAGGATTTCCCCCATGGCCTTGGAGCCTTGCGTTGGTGTTCCCTTGAAGCGGACAGGGTGATGTAGCACAGTGACGGTAAGTATTTCCCTCAGTTTGAGAACCAAGGTATCAATCCGGTGGAGGAGTATCTCAAGATCCTGCACAAACACAAAAGCTTGCTCCCAACGCTAGGAAGGGGTTGTCAATCCCTTATAGATTGTTTGACAAGTGAGAACTAAAAGCAACAAAGTAACAAAGCAAAGTAAAAGCGAAGGTGTAAACGATGGATGTGAATAGACCCGGGGGCCGTAGTGTTTACTAGTGGCTTCTCTCATGAAAGCAAGTAGACAGTGGGGGAACAAATTACTGTCGAGCAATTGATAGAACCGCGCAAAGTCGTGACGATATCTATGCAATGATTATATCTATAGGCATCACGTCCAAAACAAGTAGACCGATACTTTCTGCATCTACTACTATTACTCCACACGTCGACCGCTATCCAGCATGCATCTAGTGTATTAAGTCCATAAGAACAAAGTAACGCCTTAAGCAAGATGACATGATGTAGAGGGATAATCTCAAACCAATGATAAAAACCCCATCTTTTTACCCTTGATGGCAACTACTTGATGTGTGCCTTGCTGCCCCTACTGTCACTGGGAAAGGTCACGACATGGTAGAACCCAAAACCAAGCACTTCTCCCATTGCAAGAATCATAGATCTAGTTGGCAAACAAAACCCAAGACTCGGAGAGACTTACAAGGATATCAAATCATGCATATAAGAAATCAGCAAAGACTCAAATATATATCATAGATAATCTGATCACAAATCCACAAGTCATCGGATCTCGACAAACACACCGCCAAAGAAGATTACATCGGATAGATCTCCATGAAGATCATGGAGAACTTTGTATTGAACATCCAAGAGAGAGAAGAAGCCATCTAGCTACTAACTACGGACTCGTAGGTCTGAAGTGAACTACTCACGAGTCATTGGAGGGGCTATGATGATGATGAAGAAGCTCTCCAACTCCAAAGTCCCCTCCGGCAGGGCGCCGGGAAGGGTCTCCAGATGAGATCTCGCGGAAACGGAAGCTTGCGGCGGCGGAAAAGTATTTTCGAGGCTCCCCTGATTTTTTTCGGAATATTTGGGAATTTATAGGCCAAAGATCTAGGTCAGGGGGCGGCCAGGGAGGCCACAAGCCTGCCCACCGCCGCCTCCCCCTGGTGGCGGGGTGGGGGCTTGTGGGCTCCCTCAAGCCCACCTGGCCAGGCCCAAAGGCCCCCTGGTCTTCTTCCGTTCTGGAAAAAATCATTTCGGGGTTTTTCTTCCGTTTGGACTCCGTTCCAAAATCAGATCTGAAAAGAGTCAAAAACACGGAAAAAATAGGAACTGGCACTTGGCACTGAATTAATAAGCTGGTCCCAAAAAAGATATAAAAGGTACATAAAACAACCAAAGAAGACAAGATAATAGCGTGAAACCATCAAAAATTATAGATACGTTTGAGACGTATCAGTGCACAGTCGGGGAGAACACAATTTTATCTTGAAATTTTAGTGAGGGATCACCTTATAATGCTACCGTCGTTCTAAGCAAGATAAGGTGCATAAAAGGATTAACATCACATGCAATTCATAAGTGACATGATATGGCCATGATCTTGTGCTTCTTGATCTCCATCACCAAAGCACCGGCATGATCTTCATCGTCACCGGCGCCACACCATGATCTCCATCATTGTGCTGCCATCGAGGTTGTCGTGCTATCTATGCTATTACTACTAAAGCTACAACATAGCAATATAGTAAATGCATCTGCAAACACAAATGTTAGTTTAAATACAACCCTATGGCTCCTGCTGGTTGCCGTAGCATCGACGTGCAAGTCGATATTTAAATACTACAACATGATCATCTCATACATCCAATATATCACATCATGTCTTTGTCCATATCACATCACAAGCATACCCTGCAAAAACAAGTTAGATGTCCTCTAATTTTTGTTGCATGTTTTACGTGGCTGCTATGGGTATCTAGTATGATTGCATCTTACTTACGCAAAACCACAACCGATATGTGCAAATTGCTATTTAACCTTTCTCCAAGGACCGCCTCGGTCAAATCCAATTCAACTAAAGTTGAAGAAACTGACACCCCGCAGTTATCTTTATGCAACGAGTTGCATGTTGGTCGATGAAACCGGTCTCTCGTAAGTGTACGAGTAATGTTGGTCCGGGCCGCTTCAATCCAACAATATCGCCGAATCGACAAAAGACTAAGGAGGGCAGCAAATCGAACATCAACACCCACAAAAACTTTTGTGTTCTACTCGAGATTACATCTACGCATGAACCTATCTCATGATGCCACTGTTGGGGAACATTGCATGGGAAACAAAGATTTTCCTACGCACACGAAGACCTATCATGGTGATGTTCATCTACGAGAGGGAGATGAATCCACATACCCTTGTAGATCGCTGAGCGGGAAGCGTTAAGAAACGCGGTTGATGTAGTGGAACAGCTTCGTGATTCAAATCACCGTCTTCCCATGATCCTTTCCGATCTAGCGCTGAACGGACAACACCTCCGCGTTCAACACACATACAGCTCGATGACGATCTCCGCCTTCTTGATCCACCAAGAGATACGGGGAAGTAGATGAGTTCTCCAGCAGCGTGACGGCTCGCCGGTGATGGTGATGATCTATTCCTGCATGGCTCCGCCCGAGCTCCGCACAAAAACGATCTAGAGGAAGAACTACGACGTAGAGGTTTGGGTTGCACGTGGCAAAGTTGTGTCTCAAAAACCATAAAATCTCTATTATATATAGGAGGAGGGGAGGGGCTAGCCTTGGGGCTCAAGGGAGCCCCTAGGGCGCCGGCCGAGAGAGGAGGAGGAGGACTCCTACTCCAATTCGGTTTGGAGGAGGAGGAGTCCCCTCCTTCCTTCCCACCTCCCTCTTTTTTTCTTTGGTTTTCTTTTCCTAGCCGACATAGCCCACTTGGGCTGGCCTCACCAGCCCACTAATTGCTGGTGCGCCACCCTTGGGCTATTAGGCTCACTCCCGGGTGGGTGGGCCCCTCCCAGTGAAAACCCGGAACCCATTCGTCACTCCCGGTACACTGCCGGTAATGCCCGATATCTTTATGGAGACAAAATGAAACCATCCTATATATCAATCTTTGTTTCCGGACCATTATGGAAACCCTCGTGACATCCGTGATCTCATCCGGGACTCCGAACAACCTTCGGTCACCAACACCTATAACTCAACTATACCGAAAGGTCACCGAACCTTAAGTGTGCAGACCCTGCGGGTTCGAGAACTATGCATACATGACCTGAGACACTCCCCGGTCAATATCCAACAGCGGGACCTAGATGTCCATATTGGATCCTACATATTCTATGAAGATCTTATCGGTTGAACCTTTGTGCCAAGGATTCATTTAATCTTGTATAACATTCCCTTTGTCCTTCGGTATGTTACTTGCCCGATATTTGATCGCCGGTATCCTTATACCTATTTCAATCTCATTGCCCGCAAGTCTCTTTACTCATTCTGTAATACAAGATCATGTGACTAACACTTGAGTCACATTGCTTGCAAGGCTTATATGTGATGTTGTATTACCGAGTGGGCCCCGAGATACCTCTCCGTCACACGGAGTGACAAATCCCAGTCTTGATCCATGCTAACTCAACGGACACCTTTGGAGATGCCTGTAGAGCACCTTTATAGTCACCCAGTAACATTGTGACGTTTGATACACACAAGGTATTCCTCCGGTGTCAGTGAGTTACATGATCTCATGGCCATAGGAATGAATACTTGACACGCAGAAAAGAATAGCAACAAAATGACATGATCACATGCTACGTTCATAGTTCGGGTCTTGTCCATCACATTATTCTCCTAATGATGTGATCCAGTCATCAAGTGAAAACACTTGCGTATGGTCAGAAAACCTTAACCATCCTTGATCAACTGGCTAGCCAACTAGAGGCTTAGTAGGGACATTGTTTTGTCTATATATCCACACATGTATCTATGCTTTCATTCAATATAATTATAGCATTAATAATAAATGATTATCTTGAAATAGGAAATATAATAATAACTATTTTATCATTGCATGTAGGGCATATTTCCAACACTCTCCTCCCCGACAACTAGATCTAGCTAGCTATTTAGCCATCCACGCGTGCTATTTCGATCGGTCTCTCTAATCATCTCTCTCGATCGGTCTCTCTTGGGAGATATATAGGTGAGTAAAAAGTTGTTCATTTAAAGAATGGGAATTTGTGCGAGTGTGACATGCCCTCCGATCAAGTTGTTTATGTTTTGCCGAAATGTCGATTTATTTTCGTTTCGGTGAATTTAAAGCAAACTCAATATGTCCTATTTTTAGGCAAGGTCATGCCAATAAAATTTATGACTTTGAAGCATGCATGCATTATTCATTTTATAACTCTTTTGCTTGTTATACCGCGCAGTTAGTCATGAAGGTGAGTGGATGGAAGGTGGAGCGGTACATGCAATCCGCGGTGATGGACATGCATGCAAATAATCGGACTAGGATTAGATATCTATGTGCAAGATGCAAGGAAGGAGTCCTTTTGGACCCTTTTGATCGTGGCACTTTGAAGGAAAACCTGCTGATGAATGGTTTCATGATTGGCTATACTCGGTGGATAAGTGAAGAAGATGATGAGGAGGAGGACGTCCAAATGGCAGGGAATAACGACATGGGGCTAGATGAAGAGATGACTGATCGGCGCGAAGACGATGGTGCCGGACATGGCGGCGGGGAAGAGTCTAGAAATGACGGAGGTGGAGAAGATTCCGGACACGACGAAGAAGAGTCCGGACATGGCGGAGAAGAGGCGGTGGTCACACCGCAGTCTTCGACGCTACTAAGTGCAGTCGTGCAAGGCCCTGTTGTTGGTTTGCCCGTCAAGAAGCACGATGGGAAGCTCGAAGGAGATGGTCACAACAACGGCCGGAGGGAATTGCACGTGGACTACTCGGATTGACGAAACGACTTTGACAGGGCTAACTTAGTAGTGCTACAACACCTAGATATGGTAGATGCACGACACAAAGAAAGCATCGCAAAGAAGTACCGTGATAAGGGGATGCTCAATACGGACGGCGAAGTTACTGTAGAGCACAACAGTACTTTCTTGCGTTGGTTCAAAGAGCAAGTTCTTGAAATTCTCCCGGAAGAGGGAAGTTCGGATGGAATTCTCATACATGCCTTAGCACATGGCCCTGCGCCCAAGCTCGCGACCTATCAGTCCTACGATATTAATGGGTACACGTTCTACACGGAGGCCCAAGACATGGACAGTGATTACCAGAACTCCGGGGTGACAATTCAATGCGTGACCGATGCCAACGGCACAACTAAAACATTCTACGAAAGGGTCGAAGAGATCTGGGAGCTTGACTATGCTAGAATGCACGATGCGACGATGTTCCGTGTTAGATGGGCCAAGGACGTCGTAAGAGAAAACAAGTATTTCACCACCATGTCTATACCCGACGCAAAGAGCACTCCCGTGAATGTTAACATCATCGCCAAAAATGAGCCATGGGTACACGCTAAGCACGTGACACAATGCTTCTTCATAACCGGCCCGGCCAATCCCAGTTGTGTTGTCTGATAACCCACAAGTACAGGGGATCGAAACAGTTTTCGAGGGTAGAGTATTCAACCCAAATTTATTGATTCGACTCAAGGGGAAGCGAAAGAATATTCTCAAGTATTAGCAGTTGAGTTGTCAATTCAACCACACCTGAAAGATTTAGTATCTGCAGCAAAGTATCAGTAGCAAAGTAGGGTGATAGCAGCAGTAGCAACAGTAACCAGTAGCAGCAGAGTAACAACAGTAGCAACAGAGTAACGTAGCAAGGACCAGTAGGAAAAACTCGTAGGCATTGGATCGGTGATGGATGATTATGCCGAATGTGATTCATCATGTAACAGTTATAACACGGAGAGATATGTAACTAGCTCCTGTTCGTCAATCTAATGTAGGCATGTATTCCGTATGTAGTCATACGTCCTTAGGGAAAAGAACTTGCATGACATCTATTGTCCATCCCTCTCGTGGCAGCGGGGTCCTAATGGGAACTACGGGATATTAAGGTTCTCCTTTTAATAAAGAACCAGACCAACGCATTAACACTTGGTGAATACATGAACTCCTCATACTATGGTCATCTCCGGGAGTGGTTCCGGCTATTGTCACTCCGGGGTTGCCGGGTCATAACACATAGTAGGTGACTACAACTTGCAAGATAGGATCTAAAACACACATATATTGGCGACAAAATAATAGGTTCAGATCTGAAATCATGGCACTCGGGCCCTAGTGACAAGCATTAAGCATGGCAAAGTCGAAGCAACATCAATCTCAGAACATAGTGGATACTAGGGATCAATCCCCGTCAAAACTAACTCGATTACATGATAGATCTCATCCAACCCATCACCGTCCAGCAAACCTACGATGAGATTACTCACGAATGGTGAAGAGCATCATGGAATTGGCGATGAAGAAAGGTTGATGATGACGATGGCGACGATTTCCCCTCTCCGGAGCACAGAACGGACTCCAGATTTGCCCTCCAAATGAAGAACGGGAGGTGGCGACGCCTCCGTATCATAAAACGCGATGAACTCTTCTCCCTGATTTTTTTCCAGACGAAACGGACTATATAGAGTTGGATTGAGATGCGATGGAGCTTCGTGGGCCCCACAAGCCTGCCAGGCGCGGCCAGGGGGGCCGCGCCTGGTGGGCTTGTGGGCTCACGGCTCCACTTCCTCCGCTGATTCTTGCGCTGGTATTTTTCATAAATTCCAGAAAAATTCTTCGTAAATTTTCACGTCATTCCGAGAACTTCTATTTCTGCGCAAAAACAACACCATGGCAATTCTGCTGAAAATAGCGTTAGTCCGGGTTAGTTCCATTCAAATCATGCAAATTAGAGTCCAAAACAAGGACAAAAGAGTTCGGAAAAGTAGATACGACGGAGGCGTATCAACTCCTCCAATCTTAAAGCCTTGCTTGTCCTCAAGCAATTCAGTTGACAAACTTAAAGAGACAAAAGAAAAACTTTGACGAACTCTGTTTGATCTTGTTGTTGCAACTATGTCTAACTCATAACTAGAATTTCAGCAAGATCACAAGCTAACCACATAAGAAAATGACATCTAGGTCTCACGGTAAACTCATATCAATGGCATAATCAACTAGCGAGCAAATAATATTAATTCTCAAACGTCAACACTTCAATCAAAACAATCATGAAGCTGTACGGACAGATGGTATCTCGCTAGCTCTTTCTGAGACCGCAAAACATAAATGCAGAGCACCTTGAAAGACCAAGGGTTGACTAAACATTGTAATTCATGGCAAAGAAGATCCAGTCACAATCATACTCAACACAGTTAAAAGCAAAGCATAAAAATGAGAGAGGTGCTCTCTAATTGGTGCTTTTATAAGAGGAGGATGACTCAACATGAACATAAATAGACACGCCCTTCGCAGAGGGAAGCATTGATTTGTAGAGGTGCAAGAGCTCAAGCTTTGAAAACAGAGATAATAATTTTGGGTGGCATGCTCTCATTGTCAACGCAATGACTAAGAGTTCTCACCACCTTCCACGCTACACATGCTATAGGCGGTTCCCAAACAGAAAAGTAAAGTTTTGACTCCCCCACCACCAATCAATCACACTCCACAACTAGTCGAATACTCGGGTGTCGTCCATACCAACATCAATCCAGGGGAGTTTTGTTTGCAATTATCTTTTCGATTTGAGCATGGAACTAGGAATTCCAATTACCGGCCCCTTTCTCGTGAATGATAGTGAATAAACACATATCAAGGATAACACGCCTAGCATGGGAGATACTGATAGCCCCGTGTCACCACATGAGCGGTCCGGGCATGCAAAACAGATTATTTCTTGAAGATTTAGAGAGTGGCACGTGCAAATTTACTTGGAACGGCAGGTAGATACCGCATATAGGTAGGTATGGTGGACTCATATGGAACAACTTTGGGTTTATGGAAGTGGATGCACAAGCAATATTCCTGCTTAGTACAAGTGAAGGCTAGCAAAAGACTAGGAAGCGACCAACTAGAGAGCGACAACAGTCATCAAGATGCATTGAGATTAACTAAGATTGAGTGCAAGCATGAGTACGACATAAATCACCATGAACATGAATATCATAGGGGCTATGTTGATTTTGTTTCAACTACATGCGTGAACATGCGCCAAGTCAAGCCACTTGAATCATTCAAAGGAGGATACCATCCTATCATACTACATCATAGTCATCTCAACATTCATGTGGGCATCCAAGACAAACCATTATAAGCTCCTAGCTAAATAAGCATGGCATCAGAAACTATGATCTCTGAGTTGTCATTGCAAACATGTTTGTCTCACAACAAAGCTGAATCACGAATGATGAGCTAGTCATATTTACAAAAACAAAATAGAACGAGTTCATACCAGCTTTTCCAGGCTCAGTCACTTCATCATATATCGTCATTATTGCCTTTCACTTGCACGACCGAATGATGTGAACAATAATAAGAGTGCTCGTGCATTGGACTACGCTGGAATCTGCAGGCAAACACAAAGGAGAAGACAAACTAATTTGTCTCTTTAACAGGTAAACAGATATGCATGCGAGAGCCACTAAACATTGTAACCATGGTCTTCTACCTTGACCCAAAGAAAAAGAAAACTATTTACACGGGAAAGCTCCCAACAAGCAAAAGAAGAACAAGAAAATCTTTTTGGGTTTTCTCAAACTAGACACACACACGAAAAGAAAACGAGAAAAAGAAAATAAACTAGCATGGATGATACAGTGGCAAAGTGTGAACACCGACGAACAAAGTGAAAGCATAAGCAAGAATGTAAAGTCGGTGAGAAACACGTACTCCCCCAAGCTTAGGATTTTGGCCTAAGTTGGTCTACTCCCAAGGAGGGAAATAACCAGCTCCGGGCTACTCCGGAGTGGACTCAGGATGCCACTGTTGTGTGAGCTCCTCTGGCTCCCACTGATAAACTGGCGTTTGGTACTCGACTGGTGGCTCTGGCACGGGCACCTGTGGTTGGGCCAAGCCCCAATATGAGTAGATGTCTGAGGGCATAATAATGTACCTGCGTGCATGAAGATTGAACAAAGAAGGAGCATGCAAAGTAATAGTCTCACGAGTACCCTGACTAAATATCAGGTTATAAATCATCCTTCTACTTATGTCTCTATCAAGAAAGTCATGGCGAACCATGCTAACTTAATCTAGATATCTCTCGGGAAGAAGAATCTCTTCTTCCTCTTCCAGTCTAATAGGTATCTCAAAGTGTCTAGCAAGACGAGTAGCATAGATACCTCCATAGGCAACGCCTTTAGAACGGTTCTTGTTCAACCGTTGAGCTATTATAGCGCCCAAGCTATAAGTTTTATGATTATAAAGGGTTTCGCGCAAGACCACAAGATCTCGGGAGCTAAGGGACCCAGCTTTCCCACGGCCTATCAAACATTTTCCCACGAATAATGAGAAGTACCGAAGCACGGGAAAATGTATGCTAACAGCTCTGACGCAAGATACTCCTCTCTCCTCTCCACAGCAAGAGTATCTATGAAAGCCTCCAAGTCCCGTGGATGAGGTTCATGAATATCCCCAACAAAAGGCAATTTGCAAACATTGCAAAAATCCTGGAGTGACATGCTCTGGGGGATATCATAAAGTTTAAACTCAACCATAGGAGGATTCTTCCTCGGATAGAAGTTAAAGCTTTGTACGAAGATATTAGTGAGGAGGAGGTATTGTGGACACTTATCTTCAACGAAGGCGGTAAGGCCTCCGTTCTCCACCAAGTAGTAAAAGTCCTCATAAAATCCGGCGGCGCGTAAGAACACATCGCTTGGCCACTTGCACGATCAAACTTCTGCGACTCGAGGGACCAGATACTTGAGCTTCTTATCACTTCCATCATCCTTGGGGTCACGGCTTGAAGAGCCTCTTAAGAACCTCCTCATCTTTTCCCTTTCCTATCTCTGAAAATTTCTGAAATTTTTAGTGACTCTAAGGAAAAGTGAATAAGGCTCAACAAGTGCCTAGAGGCCATATTACAGATCAAAACTACTTGGGACCTGCTAAAATTAGCATGCAAAGCTCAAGAACGTGGTCACCAAGGCAGCAAAAATACGCGATGTATAAGGCGCTAGAGCAAAAACTAATTGGACCAATGGAGGAGTCACTTACCAAGGAGTAATTTCCCGAAAACAGTTCGGAGAATGGTGCTTTGAGCAAAGAGATCGAAAATCCCAGCAAGAGGAGCAAGAACACGGGTTTGAGCTGCGAAACGATTTTTTTCTGGAGGTAGGAGAAGCATATGAGAGCTGGAATGAGTGGAGGGGTTGCACGTGGGCCCCACAAGCCAGGTAGGCGCGGCCAGGGGGGTGCCCGCGCCACCATGGCTTGTGGCCCACTGGTGCAGCCCTGAGACTAGCTCTTCGTCTCAGTATTTTTCAAAAAATCCAGAAAAAATCATACTTGATTTTCAGGACGTTCGGAGAACTTTTATTTTCGAGGTACATTTCTACCGGACGCTAAAACAGAAAACAGGGAAAACTAAATTAAATCTATCATTTTTCTTCTAAGCAACCGAAGGTGAAAGCTTGGAACAGAGGTTTGTGACTCCTCGGTTCATCCATCTCATGGTCATCGAAAGAAATCTGTCAATGAGGTTGATCAAGTCTCCTCGACACACCTTTTCGAATAGCAAAAGAAGACGGAGAATTTTTTTAAATAGTCACTAGGTCACCTCAATGGGGATGTGTATTTCCCCAACAAGCAAATCATACTTCATCTTAACAAGAGGAATAGGGCATTCAAATCTCCCAATAAGAATCGATGAAGTTTTTTCGATAGCATTGATGCAATGTACTCGATATTGTTTCTTCGGAAAGTGCACCGTATGCTCATTACCGTTGACATGGAAAGTGACATTGCCTTTGTTACAATCTATAACATCCCCTGAATTGTTTAAAAAGGGTCTTCCGAGGATGACCGCCTGCTACGGCAACAAAAGTCCTTCCGTGGCGCGTAGGAATTCTTCTTGTTACTTCTCTAGTTTGCGTCGGTTTTTCCCTTGAAGAGGAAACGGTGATGCAGCACAGGAGCAGTATTTCCCTCAGTTTGAGAACCAAGGTATCGATCCAGAAGGAGGGCCTCGTCAAGTCCAAAGTACCTGCGCAAACACAAACAAGCTTGCACCCAATGCTTCAAAGGGGTTGTCAATCCCTTCAAGATTGTTTGCAAAGTGAGATCTGAAGGCGAAAAGTGCAACGAAGTAAAAAGTGTAAGGCTGAAAATATGGTGTGGAGTAGACCCAGGGGCCAAATAGAGGCTTCTCTCATAATAGCAAATATCACGGAGGGTGAACAAATTACTGTCGAGCAATTGATAGAACCGCGCAAAGTCATGACGATATCTAAGGCAATGATCATACATATAGGCATCACGTCCGAGACAAGTAGACCGATACTTTCTGCATCTACTACTATTACTCCACACATCGACCGCTATCCAGCATGCATCTAGTGTATTGAGTTCATGATGAACAGAGTAACGCCTTAAGCAAGACGACATGATGTAGATGGGTAATCTCAAACCAATGATGAAAACCCCATCTTTTTACCCTTGATGGCAACAACACAATGCGTGCCTCGCTACCCCTTCTGTCACTGGGTGAGGTCACCGCACGGTATGAACCCAAAACCAAGACCTTCTCCCATTGCAAGAATCATAGATCTAGTTGGCCAGACAAAACCCAGAACTCGAAGAGAATTACAAGGATATGAAATCATGCATAAGAGAGATCAGAAGAAACTCAAATAAGATTCATATATAATCTGATCACAAATCCACAATTCATTGGATCTTGACAAACACACCGCAAAAGAAGATTACATCGGATAGATCTCCATGAAGATCATGGAGAACTTTGTATTGAAGATCCATGGATAGAGAAGAAGCCAATTAGTTACTAGCTATGGACCCGTAGGTCTATGGTTAACTACTCACGCATCATGGGAGAGGTCATGGTGTTGATGAAGAAGCCCTCCGTATCCGAATCCCCCCTCCGGCAGGGCACCAGAACGTGCCCCAGATGGGATCTTGCGGAGACAGAAGATTGCGACGGCGGAAAAGTGCTTTTGATGATCTCCTCATTTTTTGTGGAATTTTTGGGGATATATAGGCGCCAAACCTAGGGCAAAGGAGGTCCATGGGGCCCACAAGTCTGGGGGTCGCGGCCTCCCCCACTGGCCGCGGTGAGGGGGCTTGTGGGGCCCTTGGGGACCCCCTGCCTTGGCTCTCAGGTCTCCCGATCTTCTTCTGTTACGGAAAAAATCTTTCAGGGATTTTATTCCGTTTGGACTCCGTTTCAAAATCTCCTCTGAAATGGGTCAAAAACATGGAAAAAACAGGAACTCGCACTTGGCACTGAGTTAATAAGTTAGTCCCAAAAAATATCTAAAAGGCATGCAAAACATCCAAAGTTTGACAAGATAATAGCATGAAACCATAAAAAATTATAGATACGTTGGAGACGTATCAAAAACCTACATTTATATATATAGATCTATTTTGTGTACGCACTTAAGTAACCATTATCGGTAAACTGATATGTTACCACATGCATGGTTCCGGTGATATTCGCGCATTGGGGGAGAGGGAGACGCCGTCGTCGTCGGGAGAAAAAGAAATAATAAAAAGAAAAGAAAGTAAACAGAAAAGGATAGAAAAATAATAAGAAGAAAATAAAATTAATAAAAAGAAAATAATAAAGAAACATAATAAAAAGAAAGTAATAAAGAAAAGAAAGTAAAGAAAGTTAGCAGTAGCGCTAGATCGGTACAAGCGCTACTGCTACTTAGCAGTAGCGTTGGTACTAAACCAGCGCTACTACTATAGCAGTTAGTAGTAGCGTTGGTACAAATCCAGCGCTACTACTATGTTTAGTGAACGTGGCTGAAAATTTTACTAACTCCCGCTCTCCCTCCACTCCCCCTCGATCCCCCTCTCCATCCACTCTCCCTCCAACGCTCATGTTTTTCCGCCGCCGCCCGCCGGAGACCTCCAGGCGCGGCTATACCCCTCCAGGCGCCGCCTCCCCCTCTAGGCGCCGCCGCATCCCTCCAGGCGCTCCCTCGACCTCACATCGCCCCCTCCAGGCACCGCCTCCCCCCTCCACGTGCCACCGCACCCCTTCACAAGGTGTGATTGGTTTCCCCCCTCCGATGATACCCCAGTCCTTGTCCGCCTCCTAGTGTCCTTTGCCTAGGGTTCGTTCGTGGATTAGATCGGGATTGTGATTTAAAAATGGAATTCATAATCAGCATGTGGCAAGATGAGCAGGGGAGGAGTGTGTGTTAGCTATTGCGCAAATACTACTACTACTACTTAATGCCATTTATACTACAATTGGTAGAAACCGTAGTTTGATACACTAATTTTGAACTAGTGGGCAGAAAATTTGATGTTTTGAACTAGTGGGCAGAATATATTTTTCGTTTGATACACTAATTTTGAACTCGTGTAGATAGTGCTTGATGGAATTTTTTCGTTTCCTCAAAAAAATCAAATTTGGTCCAAACTCCACTCAAACAAAATTTGAAACATTTGAACTAGTGGGCAGAAAGTTTTTGGGTAGGTAGGTTCTGGGTACTAAGGACTAACTGGGGTAATTTATTTGAGGTCAAAGAAACGCTTTGTTCCTTCCATAGTACTTATTATTTTCTGTTTATATTTATGTAATTAATCTTGTGATGGTGTCAATAGAATTCCATTTGTTATCCTCATGGTATCCCTTCTTGTCATTGATGTTTTGCCGGAATGTCCGAGTGGCCTATGATTTGCCGGAATGTTGATTCATTTCTGTTCCGGCAAATTTCAGGCGCTCCATATGTCCACTTTTTAGCAAAGGTCATGCCGAAATTTTCGGCATGACTTGTGCTAGAAACTAGGACATATGGAGTACCCGGGATTTGCCAAAAGGGGAATGAATCAACATTCCAACCAAATATAGGCCCCTTGTTTCTCTTCATTATATCTTTTATTTACAATTGTTGCATAGGAAACATGTCTACCGTCGCCGAAGTCGTGGGTGGTTCTGCTCGCCCCGCAGACCCCATGGAGGCAACAAATCACTATTTCGATTACCTGGACGAACACCAGATGGAATTGCATGGTGGCGGCAGTGGTCCTAACCCCGACCCCGGCGCCGACACAGGCACCGGCACCGCCCCCGAGACTGGCAATGATGATGTCGTAGCCGGTAAAGCACCAAAGAAGAAGAGGACACTAAGACCAAATGAGCTTGGCATCGGACAAACTGTGGTCACAGAGATTCGCCCCAAGAAGTTAGAGCCAACAGCACCACAGGAAGCGCGCAAGTGCTGGGGCAATCAACTTGGATGCATCGTGAGGGAAACCACCAACATCAACGACGAGAGGTTGAAGCAGATACCACATATGGAGCACATGCTCCTAAAGAAGTTGCACAATAGGTTCATGTTCCCCGGTCGGGATGAAAATAAATATAAAGAGCCGTGGGACGACCCCGCCATGACAAAGATAAACGAGAAGGCAATGGTGACGTTCACCAACGACTTGTCCTCCTGGAAAGTTCGGGTGAAAAAAGCGATTGTGAAGAATGAACCGTGGTCCAAGATTAATGTCATAATCCGACAATAACGGAGGAGGACTTTGCAAAATTCCTGGAGAATTGCGATAAAGAAGAAGTCAAGGCAAAGTCGGAGAAAATGAATGCGCTCCAGGCCAGGAACACACCTCCCCACTGTCTCGAAAGCCGTGGTTACGAGGGGAAGAGGCACATATGGGCCAAGGAGGACGCCGAATGGGAAAGTCTCGGGATCCCAGACCCCTTGGCGGAGTTCACCGACCCGCTGGAGCATGACTGGATCAGGGCCTGGTACAAGTTGTACAAAGTCAAAAAGATCTTTTACACGGACCCGAACACGAGGGAGTTCATGAGACTTCTGGTAATTGTTATATTACCACATTATCATATTAGCTTCCAATCAATTGGACTACAAGTTTAGTCACATTAGTAAACCATCCACGTTCCTTTTGCAGAAAGAGGAGCACCAAAAGGCAGCCGAAAGCGACGAGTCATCACAGTCGTCGGCGAGCCCAAGTGGGACACCCCATTCAACCGGGCCCTGAACATACTGAAAAGGTCCTGGTGGACAAGCCGCCGTCCTATGGACGTGTGCACGGCGTCGGAGATGGCGCCTCATGGAAGACGTGCTACCCCGAGGAGCGAGAGGAAAGAAGGAAGAGACGGTTGGTCGTCACTCATGAGAGCATCGACAAGAAGGTCGCGATTGCGGTCAATAAGACCAAAGCTGAGACCAAAGAAGAGTTGGTCGACGTAGTAAGTGGGTTGGTCACTCACGCGGTGGCCAGCTTCATTCCGGCAATTTTCAATTGGTCAAAGAGCAATCCAAATACACGGCCGGAGGACTTTCCAATTCCCAGCTTTGTCGGGAGTGATAACCCACAAGTATAGGGATCGTAACAGTTTTTGAGGGTAGAGTATTCAACCCAAATTTATTGATTCGACTCAAGGGGAAGCGAAAGAATATTCTCAAGTATTAGCACTTGAGTTATCAATTCAACCACACCTGAAAGATTTAGTGTCTGCAGCAAAGTATCAGTAGCAAGGTAGTATGATAGCAGCAGTAGCAACAGTAACTAGTAGCAGCAAAGTAACAGCAGTAGCAACAGAGTAACAACAGCAACAATGACAGTAGTAGCGGCAAAGTAACATAGCAAGGACGAGTAGTAAAAGACTCGTAGGCAGTGGATCGGTAATGGATGATTATGCCGGATGTGATTCATCATGTAACAACTATAACACGGAGAGATAAGTAACTAGCTCCCGTTCGTCAATCTAATGTAGGCATGTATTCCGTATGTAGTCATACGTGCTTAGGGAAAAGAACTTGCATGACATCTATTGTCCATCCCTCCCGTGGCAGCGGGGTCCTATTGGAAACTGCGGGATATTAAGGTTCTCCTTTTAATAAAGAACCGGACCACCGCATTTACACTTGGTGAATACATGAACTCCTCATACTATGGTCATCTCCGGGAGTGGTTCCGGCTATTGTCACTCCGGGGTTGTCGGGTCATAACACATAGTAGGTGACTACAACTTGCAAGATAGGATCTAAAACACACATATATTGGCGACAACATAATAGGTTCAGATCTGAAATCATGACACTCGGGCCCTAGTGTCAAGCATTAAGCATGGCAAAGTAGTAGCAACATCAATCTCAGAACATAGTGGATACTTGGGATCAATCCCCGTCAAAACTAACTCGATTACATGATAGATCTCATCCAACTCATCACCGTCCAGCAAGCCTACGATGAGATTACTCATGAACGGTGAAGAGCGTCATGGAATTGGCGATGGAGGAAGGTTGATGATGACGATGGCGACGATTTCCCCTCTCTGGAGCCCAGAACGGACTCCAGATATGCCTTCCAGATGAAGAACAGGAGGTGGCGGCGCCTCCGTATCGTAAAACGCGATGAATCCTTCTTTGTGATTTTTTCGGGCGAAACGGAATATATAGAGCTGAAATGGAGGCGGTGGAGCCTCGTGGGCCCCACAAGCCCTCATGGCGCGGCCAGGGGGGTGGCCGCGCCACCTGGGCTTGTGGCCCACTGGCTCACCTCCTCCTGTGGACTTTGCGCAGGTATTTTTCATTAATTCCAGAAAAATTCTCCGTAAATTTTCAGGTCATTCCGAGAACTTATATTTCTGCACAAAAACAACACCATGGCAATTCTGCTGAAAACAGCGTTAGTCCGGGTTAGTTCCATTCAAATCATGCAAGTTAGAGTCCAAAACAAGGGCAAAAGAGTTCGGAAAAGTAGATACGACGGAGACGTATCAACCCCCCAAGCTAAAAGCCTTGCTTGTCCTCAAGCAATTCAGTTGACAAACTGAAAGAGACAAAAGAAAAACTTTGACGAACTCTGTTTGATCTTGTTGTTGCAACTATGTCTAACTCATAACTAGAATTTCAGCAAGATCACAAGCAAACCACATAAGCAAATGACATCTAGGTCTCACGGTAAACTCATATCAATGGCATAATCAGCTAGCGAGCAAATAATAATAAGCCTCAAATGTCAACACTTCAATCAAAACAACATGAAGCAGTACAAACATGTGGTATCTCGCTAGCTCTTTCTGAGACCGCAAAACATAAATGCAGAGCACCTTCAAAGACCAAGGGCTGACTAAACATTGTAATTCATGACAAAGAAGATCCACTCACAGTCATACTCAACACAGTTAAAAACAAAAGCATAAAAACGACAGAGGTGCTCTCTAATTGGTGCTTTTATAAGAGGAGGATGATTCAACAGGAACATAAATAGACATGCCCTTCGCAGAGGGAAGCATTGATTTGCACAGGTGCCAAAGCTCAAGCTTTGAAAACAGAGATAATAATTTTGGGTGGCATGCTTTTCATTGTTAACGCAATGACTAGGAGTTCTCAACATCTTCGACGCTACACCTGCTATAGGCGGTTCCCAAACAGAAAAGTAAAGTTTTGACTCCCCACCACCAATCAATCACACTCCACGGCTAGCCGAATCCTCGGGTACCGTCCATACCAACATCAATCCTGGGGGAGTTTTGTTTGCAATTATCTTTTCGATTTGAGCATCGAACTGGGCATTCCAATTACCGGCCCCTTTCTCGTGAATGATAGTGAATAAACCCATATCGAGGATAACACGCCTAGCATTGAAGATACTGATAGACCCCTGTCACCACATGAGCGGTTCGGGTATGCAAAACAAATTATTTCTTGAAGGTTTAGAGAGTGGCACATGCAAATTTACTTGGAACGGGAGGTAGATACCGCACATAGGTAGGTATGGTGGACTACAATGGAACAACTTTGGGTTTATGGGAGTGGATGCACAAGCAGTATTCCCGCTTAGTACAAGTGAAGGCTAGCAAAAGACTTGGAAGCGACCAACGAGCGAGCGACAAGAGTCATCAAAATGCATTGAGATTAACTAACATTGAGTTCAAGCATGAGTAGGACATAAATCACCATGAACATGAACATCATAGAAGCTATGTTGAGTTTGTTTGAACTACATGCGTGAACATGCGCTAAGTCAAGCCACTTGAATCATTCAAAGGAGGATACCATCCTATCATACTACATCATAGTCATCTCATCATTCATATGGGCGTCAAAGACAAACCATTATAAGCTCCTAGCTAATTAAGCATGGCATCAACAACTATGATCTCTAAGTTTTCATTGCAAACATGTTTCCCTCACAACAAAGCTGAATCAGGCATGATGAGCTGGCCATATTTACAAAAACAAAATAGATCGAGTTCATACGAGCTTTTCCAGGCTCAGCCACTTCATCATATATCGTCATTATTGCCTTTCGCTTGCACGGCCGAATGATGTGAACAATAATAAGTGTGATCGTGCATTGGACTAAAGCTGGAATCTGCAGGCAAACACAAAGGAGAAGACAAAGTAATATGGCTCTATGACAGCTAAATAGGTATGCATGCGAGAGCCACTAAACATTGTAACCATGGTCTTCTACCTTGTCCCAAAGAAAAAGAAAACTATTTACATGGGAAAGCTCCCAATAAGCAAAAGAAGAACAAGAAAATCTTTTTGGGTTTTTCTCAAACTAGACACACACACGAAAAGAAAACTAGAAAAAGAAAATAAACTAGCATGGATGATACAGTGGCAAAGTTTGAACATCGGCTAACAAAGTGAAAGCATAAGCAAGAATGTAAAGTCGGTGAGAACACGTACTCCCCCAAGCTTAGGCTTTTGGCCTAAGTTGGTCTACTCCCAAGGAGGGAAATAACCAGCTCCGGGGTACTCCGGAGTGGACTGAGGATGCCACTGTTGTGTGAGCTCCTCTAGTACCATTGATAGACTGGCGTCTGGTACTCGACTGGTGGCTCGGGCACGGGCACCTGTCGTTGGGCTAGGCCCCAATATGCATAGATGTCCGAGGGCATAATAGTGTACCTGCCTGCATGACGATTGAACAAAGAAGGAGCAGGCAAAGTAATAGTCTCACGAGTACCCTGACTAAACACCAGGTTATAAATCATCGTTCTATTTATATCTCTATTAAGAAAGTCATGGCGAACCATGCTATCGTAATCTAGATATCTCTTGGGAAGAAGAATCAATTCTTCCTCCTCCAGTCTAATAGGTATCTCAAAGTGTGTAGCAAGACGAGTAGCATAGATACCTCCATAGACAATGCCTTTAGAACGGTTCGTGTTCAACCGTTGAGCAACTATAGTGCCCAAGCTATAAGTTTTATCGTTATAAAGGGCTTCGCGCAAGACCGCAAGATCTGGGGAATTAAGTGACCCGGCTTTCCCACGGCCAATCAAACATTTTCCCACAAATAATGAGAAGTACCGAAGCACGGCAAAATGAATGCTAGCAGCTCTAGCGCGAGACACTCATCTCTCCTCTCCTACAGCAATAGTATCGATGAAAGCTTCCAAGTCCCGTGGACGAGGTTCATGAATATCCCCAACAAAAGGCAATTTGCAAACATTGCAAAAATCCTGGAGTGACATGCGCTCGGGGATATCATAAAGTTTAAACTCAACCAAAGGAGGATTCTTCCTCGGATAGAAGTTAAAGCTTTGTACAAAGATATTAGTGAGGAGGAGGTATTGCCGACACTTATCTTCAACGAAGGCGGTAAGGCCTGCGTTCTGCACCAAGTGATAAAAGTCCTCATAAATTCCTGCGGCGCGTAAGAACACGTCGCTTGGCCACTCGCACGCTCGAACTTCTGCGACTCGAGGGACCAAATACTTGGGCTTCTTCTCACTTCCATCATCCTTGGGGTCACGGCTTGAAGAGCCTCTTAAGAACCTCCTCATCTTTTCCCTTTTCTATCTCTGAAAATTTCTGAATTTTTTAGTAACTCTAAGGAAAAGTGAACAAGGCTCAACAAAACTAGTAGCAACTACTCCAACAAGTGCCTAGAATCCATATTACGCATCAAAACTACTGGGGTCCAGCTAAAATTAGCATGCAAAGCTCAAGAACATGGTCACCAAGGCAGCAAAAATACGCGAAGTATAAGGCACTAGAGCAAAAACTAATTGGACCAATGGAGGAGTCACTTACCAAGGAGTAATTTCCCCAAAACAGTTTGGAGAATGATGATTTGAGCAAAGAGATCGAAAAACGCAGCAAGAGGAGCAAGAACACGAGTTTGAGCTGCGAAATGATTTTTTTCTGGAGGTAGGAGAACCAGATGAGAGCAAGAATGAGTGGAGGGGGTGCTTGTGGGCCCCACAAGCCTGGGTGGCGAGGCCAGGGAGGTGCCCGTGCCTCAAGGGCTTGTGGCCCACTGGTGCAGCCCCCAGACAAGCTCTTTGTCTCAGAATTTTACAAAAAATCCAGATAAAAATCATACTTGATTTTCAGGACGTTCGGAGAACTTTTATTTTTGGGGTACTTTTCTACCGGACACTAAAACAGAAAACAGGGAAACTAAACTAAATCTATCATTTTTCTTCTAAGCAACTGAAGGTGAAAGCTTAGAACAGAGGTTTCTGACTCCTTGATTCATCTATCTCATGGTCATCGAAAGAAAATCCATCAATGAGGTTGATCAAGTCTCCTCGACAAACCTTTTCGAATCGCAAAAGAGAACGGAGAATTTCCGAATAATCATTAGGTCACCTCAATGGGCATGTGTATCTCCCCAACAAGCAAATCATACTTCACATTAACAGGAGGAATAGGGCATTCAAAGCTCCCAATAACAATCGATGAAGTTTTTTCGATAGCATTGATGCAATGTACTCGATATTATTTCTTCGAAAAGTGCACCGTATGCTCATTACCGTTGACATGGAAAGTGACATTGCCTTTGTTGCAATCTATAACGGCCCATGGAGTGTTTAAAAAGGGTCTTCCGAGGATGACTGCCATGGCATCGTCCTCAGGAATATCCAAGATAACAAAGTATGTTAAGATGGTGACGTTAGCAACCACAACAGGCACATCCTCGCAGATGCTGATAGGGAAAGTAGTCGATTTGTCGGCCATTTGCAGAGAGATTTCAGTGGGTGTCAACTTGTCCAGTTCAAGTCTACGATAAAGAGAGAGAGAGAGGCATAACACTAACACCAGCTCCAAGGTCGCATAAAGCAGTTCTAACGTAGTTACCTTTAATGGAGCAAGGTATAGTGGGCACACCGGGATCACCTAGTTTCTTAGGAGTTCCACCCTTGAAGGTATAATTAGAAAGCATGGTGGAAAGCTCAACCTCAGGTATCCTCCTCTTATTCGTCACAATATCCTTCATGTACTTAGCATACGGAGACATTTTGAGCATATCTGTCAAACGCATTTGCAGAAAGACATGTCTGATCATTTCAACAAATCGCTCAAAATCCTCATCATCCTTTTTCTTGGATGGTTTGGGAGGAAAGGGCATGGGTTCCTGAAACCATGGTTCCCTTTCCTTACCATGCTTCCTAGCAGCGAAGTCATTCTTATCATATCTTCTATTCTTAGGTTGTGAGTTATCAAGATCGACAGGTTCAATCTCCACATCCTGATCATTGCTAGGCTGAGCATCTTCATGAACATCACTATTGATATTATCATTAGGCTCATGTTCATCACCAGATTGTGTTTCAGCATCAAAGACAGAGACATCGTTTGGACTCTCAGGGGTAGTAGCAACAGGGTTGCTAGCGTGCAGGTTCCTATCATCTTTCTACTTCTTTCTAGGATGACTAGGTGCATCAGTGCTAACTCCTTGAGAATATTTTTCAATTCTCTTAGGATGACCCTCAGGATACAAAGGTTCCTGAGTCATCCTACCGCCTCTAGTGACGACTCTGATGGAATTGTCATTCAACTCATTGAGCAAGTCATTTTGAGCCTTGAGTACTTGTTCTACCTGAGTAGTAACCATAGAGGCATGTTTACTCAGAAGCTTAAGATCATTGACATTTCTGTCCACACAAGCACTTAAATGACTAAGCATACGAGCATTCTGTTCCAGTTGTGTGCTAACATAATCATGAAACTCTGTTGTTTGGCAACAAAGTTATCAAATTCATCCAGACATAGGCTAGCAGGTTTATCAAAAGGAATATCACTCTCATCAAACCTATGCAGAGAATTTACTTCTACTACCTGTATCGGGTTATCGAGACCATGGATCTCTTCGATAGGTGGTAGATTTTTGACATCTTCAGATTTAATGCCTTTCTCTCGCATAGATTTCTTTGCTTCTTGCATATCTTCAGGACTGAGGAATAGAATACCTCTTTACTTCGGAGTTGGCTTAGGAGGTGGTTTGGGAATAGTCCAAGCATTCTCATTGCACAAGATGTTATTCAGTAGAATCTCAGCTTGTTCTACAGTTCGTTCCCTAAAAACACAACCGGCACAACTATCTAGGTGGTCTTTGGAAGCATCGGTAAGTCCATTATAGAATATATCAAGTATTTCATTCTTCTCAAGAGGGTAATCAGGCAAAACATTCAGTAGTTGGACGAGCCTCCCCCAAGCTTGTGGGAGACTCTCTTCTTCAGCTTGAGCAAAGTTGTATATTTCCTGCAAGGCAGCTTGCTTCTTATGGGTAGGGAAATATTTTTCAGAGAAGTAGTAGACCATATCCTGGGGGCTACGCACACAACCAGGAGCAAGAGAAGTGAACCAGGTCTTAGCATCATCCTTTAGCGAGAAAAGAAACAACTTGAGGATATAGTAGTGGCGGATCTTTTCCTCACTAGTGAATAGTGTGGCTATATCGTGCAGTTTGGTAAGATGGGCTACAACCGTTTCAAACTCATAACCGTGAAAACGATCAGATTCGACAAGAGTGATTAACTCAGGGTCGACAGATAATTCATAATCCTTATCAGTCACAAAGATAGGCAAAGTAGCAAACTCCGGGTCATATTTCATCCTAGCATTCAAAGATTTTTCTTTCCACTTGCGCAGTAATTTCTCAACATCATAGCTATCCTTACATGCAAGAAAGTCCTCAGCTATCTCTCCCTCCATCACATAACATTCAGGCATAACAGGCAATTCAGGCATATCATGAGAGCTAGTTCTAGCATGCAAAAAAAGCAGGTTCTACTTCAATAGCATCGGCAGTTTCAGAAGTATCATCACATCTAGCAGCAATTCTAGCAATTTGTGCATCAAGGAATGCACCTAGTGGAAAAGTAGTATCAGGCATAGCATCATCAGGCAAAGCAGTATCAAGCATAGCATCATAAGGCAAAGCAGTATCAAGCATAGCATCATCATAAGCATCATGTGCAGCACAAGTAGCATCATCAAGCACATGCGACATATCAAGATTTCTAGCAGGAGGTGATGTCGCAAACTTACTCATAACTGAAGGTGAATCAAGTGCAGAGCTAGATGCCAGTTCCTTACCTGTCCTCGTAGTGGAAGGCAAGATTTCAGTTCTTGGATCTTTAGGATTCCTCATAGTGACCAGCAGACGTCAATCCCAAGTGACTCAAAGAATATAGCTGTGCTTCCCCAGCAACGGCGCCAGAAAAATGTCTTGATAACCCACAAGTATAGGGGATCGTGACAGTTTTTGAGGGTAGAGTATTCAACCCAAATTTATTGATTCGACTCAAGGGGAAGCGAAAGAATATTCTCAAGTATTAGCACTTGAGTTGTCAATTCAACCACACCTGAAAGATTTAGTGTCTGCAACAAAGTATCAGTAGCAAGGTAGTATGATAGCGGCAGTAGCAACAGTAACCGGTAGCAGCAAAGTAACAACAGTAGAAACAGAGTAACAGCAGCAGCAGTGATAGCAGTAGCGGCAAAGTAACGTAGCAAGGACCAGTAGTAAAAGACTCGTAGGCAGTGGATCGGTGATGGATGATTATGCCGGATGTGATTCATCATGCAACAGCTATAACACAAAGAGATACGTAACTAGCTCCTGTTCGTCAATCTAATGTAGGCATGTATTCCGTATGTAGTCATACGTGCTTAGGGAAAAGAACTTGCATGAATTCTATTGTCCATCCCTCCCGTGGCAGCGGGGTCCTAATGGAAACTACGGGATATTTAGGTTCTCCTTTTAATAAAGAACCTGACCAACGCATTAACACTTGGTGAATACATAAACTCATCATACTATGGTCATCTCCGGGAGTAGTTCCGGCTATTGTCACTCCGGGGTTGCTGGGTCATAGCACATAGTAGGTGACTACAACTTGCAAGACAGGATCTAAAACACACATATATTCACGACAACATAATAGGTTCAGATCTGAAATCATGGCACTCGGGCCCTAGTGACAAGCATTAAGCAAGGCAAAGTAGTAGCAACATCAATCTCAGAACATAGTGGATACTAGGGATCAATCCCCGTCAAAACTAACTCAATTACATGATAGATCTCATCCAACTCATCACCGTCCAGCAATCCTACGATGAGATTACTCATGAACGGTGAAGAGCGTCATGGAATTGGCGATGGAGGAAGGTTGATGATGACGATGGCGACGATTTCCCCTCTCCGGAGCCCAGAACGGACTCCAGATTTGCCCTCCAGATGAAGAACAGGAGGTGGCGGCGCCTCTGTATCATAAAACGCGATGAATCCTTCTCTCTGATTTTTTTCTGGGCGAAACGGAATATATAGAGCTGAGATTGGAGGCGGTGGAGCCTCGTGGGCCCCACAAGCCCTCATGGCGCGGCCAGGGGGGTGGCCGCGCCACCTGGGCTTGTGGCCCACTAGCTCACCTCCTCCGGTGAATCTTTGTGCAGGTATTTTTCATTAATTCCAGAAAAATTCTCCGTAAATTTTTAGGTCATTCCGAGAACTTTTATTTCTGCACAAAAACAACACCATGGCAATTCTGCTGAAAACATCGTTAGTCCGGGTTAGTTCCATTCAAATCATGCAAGTTAGAGTCCAAAACAAGGGCAAACAAGTTCGGAAAGTAGATACGATGGAGATGTATCAGGGATTAAATCGGCGAACACCATAGCACCAACACCTGCCCAAGCAACCGCAAAAGGTCCCGTTCTTGTTCATAGCTGCCCGACCTCCGTCTGTGGCATGCTTGGCGGACCTTCCTCACTGGCTGAGCTCGACGCCCTCACGGTAATTATGCGTCATACCCTTTTCACCAGCATGTCTATAGTCTTCCGTTTCAGTTGCCTTTCAGATGTTTGATGTCGCAGACATGTCTCCTTCGTAGGACGACGACACCCTGTGCATTGTAGTCTACGACATCAAGGGCCAGAAGGTGGATGTGGGAAAGGCAACCATCATGAAGCCGAAGGACTGCATGTTCCACAACTGAGGGATTCCCGATGGCGTCTTCAAGGTTAACGTGGCCAGTGTCTTAGCGGGCTTGGAGCATTTGCCCCTTCCGATACCAGTCGGTGACAACGAGACCCCTAATACGATTGGCGCATGCAAGAACTGGTTCTTGACTTGGTCGAAGTCTCTTCTTCATCTCGAGGAGCCCAGTATCATGCTAACGCCAACTTCTCAAGAAGGTATTAACACCACCCTACCTACCAAATTACATGCACCTCTCATGGCGGATGATGGTAGCGTACGACGCGAGGGAGAGCCTCCATTAGTGCTAGATCATGTCGCCCCCACTGTCAAGAAGCAAATGTTGATGATGACATGGAGGATGATGATGAGGACCTGAACCAGTATTTCAATACCGCCTATGATGGATTGATGGCTCAGGACGCCGAAGACTCAGGCTATGACCGTGGAGATGATGACTTGATGCTGTCTGATTTGCCGGAGCCGGAACGTCCTAAGGCGGAATGCAAAAAGTCTCTCTTCAAGCCATCCTCGCAGGAGACGACTCCACATGCCGCCTCTACCCAACAACCCCCCGAAGCCCGTCCACTATTTAGCCCGAGGACACTGGGGGTGGTGGTTAGGGAAGGTATGGTGGGCTCACTACCGCCACCCGCCAAGAAGCAAAGGAAGAGGATCGGCCAAGAAAGGCCCTAAAGGTGCCATAGGTGCTTCAAGCAGCCAGCCGCCTCTGAAACCCCTGGTGGTAGACAGAATACGTGTCGAAGATAAGCCGCGTTTCCATGTCGCCGACGAGCCGATCCTACCCACCAAAGTGCTAGATCACATACTGAACAATTAATGATCTAAAGAGACTCCATGAAGATGTGCTGGCCAGAGAGAAAAGCCTTCTGGTCGCGAAAGATCCAGGATACTCGCTTTACGCGGCTCAGGTGCCGGGTGGGAAGTTGTACGTTGATACCTGGCCCGCGAATCAGTTCCTCCTGCGATTTGACTACATCTACAACATGTTCCACATGACCAAGCTGGATTTCCAGTTCATCCGCATGTATGCGCTGTATCTCAACTCTTTCATCAATATGGAGAGCATAAAATATATCTGCGTCGCGGAGCCATACTATATGCACGAGAGCTTCTTGGAAGTTTGCAAAGAGCACCGTGACTATGCGAGCAAGTACCTCGGCGAATTCATGATCGCTGATAAGGACAAGGAAGCGATTCTCCTGCCTTATCATCCCTCGTAAGTCATCCGCGCATATCCTTTCGTACATGTTAATCATTCCTTTGCAAGCATGGAGGCTAATTTGAGGTGTACTTAATTTGCGCAGCAGGGGCGTCGCCGTCCTCATCGTTCTGTACCCGGAATACTCCCATGCTATGTACTTGGACTTGTCGAAGAACCTCAATAAAAAGGATTACACACATGTAAAGAGTGTTCTCGACTCTGCCGTGTGGACCTTTAGCCTGACTGGTGGATATATCAAGGTGAAAAAGTACAGGAATAAAGCACCGGCTTTCGGCCATAAGAGCGACTTCTGCTACATCCAGCAACCGCACAATAGTACGGCTGATGGATTCTACTTCATGCATCACCTCATGGAGTACAGAAGGGATAATCAACGCCTTCGCATGTCAGCTACTATCGAAGATGCCAAGATTGTAAGCTGGGCCACAAGCATAGGAAAGACTCCGGATCATCGAATCTGAGCTGAATTTTATCACGTACAGTGTGAACTAGCCCAAGTGATCATGAAGCAAGTCCTCGAACCAACGGGGATGTTCTACGATGGTCCAATCACGCGGGTTGATATCCGAGCACTGCTAGTCGCTCAGCGTGTGTACCTGAAGCCTTTCACGAAGCTCGGGTGCATCCTACTTGACTATGAAGATTGGAACGCCGACATGGACGACTGATTGTCAATGACAATGTGATGTAACTAAACCGCGGCCCTGAACTAGCGTGCCTTATCACTACTGTCTATATATGGCAAAACTTTGAAATTATGCACGGCGAAACTATGTGATGTAACTAAACCGTGGTCCTGAACTAGTGTAGATCACTCTAGTTAATTAGTTTGGGTATGAGGAACTTCGTCATTTATGTTTACTATTGGTTGCTTTTATTTTGCTAATCACGCCTCTTTGTTTTCTTAAGTACATTATGTTGCATATTATCGTTCAAATCAACAACTCACGATGCAGGTACCTAGATCAGAGATGGCGAAGGACTACTACGTTGTGTACGTTCGAAGGGTTCCACGAGTCTACGACCACTGGCCAGCCGCTCAGGCCCAGGTGCACAGGTACCCGGGTGCTAGTCACAGAGGGTTCGACACGAGAGCCGAAGCGGAAAGTAGTTACTTGAGGTGGACACTCCAGCATGAGCAGGGGCGGGACTGCCGGTACTACATAGTCACGCTCTTCCTCATGCTGATCGCTCTTCTCTTCTACATCATGTTGTAGATAGAGATGATGAAACTTGTGGGTGTGCCATAACCATGCAGCTGCACTTATTCGAGACATGACATGATCGCACTTATGCATCGCTATTTTCGAGATTATGTGATGATATTTTGTGTTGAATGATGATGATGATGATGATGGTATGACGAGACTATTGTATGTCTATGATATGTGAGAATGGTGTATGTTTAATATGATGTGATGAAGCTATTGTATAGAATCTGTATTAATACATCACAAATACGTAGAGGGTGCAAATCTGTGAAAGCAGTAAAAGTTAGCAGTAGCGCTGGTAAATACTTACCAGTAGCACTGCTTAGCAGCAGCGGTTACTATGGGCAAGCGCTACTAATATATTTAGCAGTAGCGTTGGACAGGGAAGCGCTACTGCTAACACTACTTACCAGTAGCGCTCCCATACCAGCGCTACTACTAGTGTTTAGCTGTAGCGCGATAGCAGTAGCGCTTGGCCCAGCGCTACTGCTACACATATTTCCAGTGCTACTACTAGGGTTTTCCCTAGTAGTGTTGGGATGGGGTGGCGGCCCGCCCTCCCTCTAAGGTCCTCTCCGGCTGAAGCATGCGGCCGACGGTGGTGGTCATCTCCTCCGTCGAAGGTGGTCGGTCTGAGGCTGGATGGTCAGATCTCGAGATCGTCCATCTAAATTCGGCTATGAGTCAAGAAGACATAGTTGCCGGTGAAAACCGAGCTGATGGCAGACAATGGCGGCGTTCTGTGTCGTTACTTGATGAGGCCATCGTCGTGTAACTATTATCGACCCACTTGTGCTGCTCCGGGGGAAACCCTAGGATCTGGTCTTCCAGATCGGACGATGGCGGTACTGCGGTGTTGTTTTCTTTCTTGGGAGCATCGTTTGTGGAGCAGAGCTGGAAGACAGAGGCAGGAGGTGGAACGGCTTCATCTTGCACGGAGCTTTCGGTGAAGATGTCAAGTCATGCCTGGCCGACAGGTGCTACGCTGTGTCATGCCTGGTCGACAGGTGCTACGCACGACAGATCTTCCAGAATCTTCGCGTCTGGACCGACGAGCGCGGGCAGTGGCGTCGTTGGACGCCGTGGTGGCGTCAACGGATGGACAGACTGACAAGGATGATACATGTCTCTCTCTTGAAGATGGGTCAGCGGTCCGATGATGATGGCGGCGTTTAAAACGTGTGCATGTGGTGTACGCTTTAGGTGTGCTGCACCGGCTTTGGGTTTCGATACGTTATGTGGATGGATCGGTGACGTCTCTCGTTTTAGATATGGAGAGTAAGATCACTCCACATTATCGAGTTTTGTAAGTGTGAGCGGTGGCTTCCGATGGTTTAATTATGTTCCTGTTAGACCTATGTTGAATAATTAATAAAGATGGTTGTATGCATCGATTGATGCAGAGATTGGGGGTATAACCTCCTTTTAAAAAAATAAAGAAAACTACCCTTTTTTCTCACAAGAGCATTTGAGCCGCAGTCGGACAAGATATGGCATGATCGAAATTGGTGAGCCTTGAAAGCTCGTAGTACAGCCATCACATCCCATAGTTAGTGTAGTTGTACCGAATTGCCTAATAAGAAACCGTGTATTACTAGTAGTGTTGTATCATAGTTTTAAATAAACCATCATAGCCTCGCTATAGCCTCTTCAGCAGCATGTCTTTAAATGGTATCATGTACAAATATATCGCTATAGTCGATTATAGCTTCACTATAGCTGATTTAAAGGCTTGCCGTTATTTACCATAACCCGCTATTTAAAACATTGGTTTTTACCAAAATCTTGCCACCACTATTGCTGCGTAGTAGCGTTTTTACAAAATCCAGCAGTCACTATTGTATCTCATTGATCGTATTACCAGAATCCTGCTAGTGAAACCAAATGTTACGCACGCATCGTGTTTTATGAATGAGTTGAGTTGAGTTCAAACCTATATCATATTTGAGCTTTATTTTGCCTTTCAAAAATATATATTTAATTTAAGATTAATTACGAACCATTAGTGGTTATGTCATTCTTCGAGACTTTGGATCGCTGGCAATTTGTCGATTCGATCGTGGGCCCACGTCTCCCTACTCGACGACATGTATATATATTGCATGAGTTGGCCACTTCAACCGACACACTCAGTTTTCTTCTTATGCATAACCATGTGTATTATTTACGGTTTCACTCCATGTTGTTGTTTTCAAGGATTGCATCCCGTCGTTTGTGTGCATGGCCGTTCAAGAGAGCCATGGACCACAGACTATTTGTCGGCTCGATCGTGGGCCCACGTCTCCCTACTCGACGGCATGTATATATATTGCAGGCGTTGACCACTTCAACCGACACACTCAGTTCCTTCTTATGCATAACCCTATGTATTATTTACGGTTCCACTTCATGTTGCTGTTTTTAGGGATCACATCACACGAGTGAATAAGGAATGGACAGACCATACCCTCTTATAGGTCAAGCGGCCGTCCATAACCTATTTCTTGGCGTCGACGTCACAACCTTGGTGTTGGTGGAGGAAGTAATAGTGGAAGCAAAAGACAAAGACAAACCGTGAGCAGTCGCGTCGAGACGTTATCGCCTTTTTTGAATGTAGGGTAACAAAGGACAAGGTCTGAGAGGTTGGCTCTCTCGAACGGCCATGCACACAAACGACGGGATGTGATCCCTGAAAACAGCAACATGGAGTGGAACCGTAAATAATATATACGGTTATGCATAAGAAGGAACTGAGTGTGTCGGTTGAAATGGTCAACAACTGCAATATATATACATGTCGTAAAGTAGGGAGACGTGAGCCCACGATCGAGCCGACAAATAGCCAGCGGTCCAAAGTCTCGAACAATTACATAACCATTAACGGCTCGTAATTAATCTTAAATTAAATAATTGTTTTTGACATGCAAAATAAAGCTCAAATATAATATAGGTCTGAACTCAACTCATTCATAAAATACGATGCGTACGTGAGGCGTGGCAAGGAGAAGCTGAAACAACATATACATTTGGTTTCACTAGCAGGATTGTAATAAGATCAATGAGATACAATAGTGACGGCTCGATTCTGATAAAAACGCTACTACACCTGCAATAGTGACAGCATGATTCTGGTAAAAACAACACTACTAGTACTACCCGGTTTTCTTATGGAAAACGTTTCGGCACGGCATGCCGAACACTTCGGTCGGTCCGGCGCGCGTCCTGTGATCGCGTGCGTGGTTCCCCCTTCCTTTTGTGCTGCGAGACGTTATTTTTTGCTGTAACTGTTATTTTTTTGCTACTACCGACATAATTTTTGTTGCAAACGTTGGTGATTGTTGCTAAATTTTGTCCACTAAAAAAGTTGCATCTAAGTTTAGTTGCAACCCGAGTTTGTCACATTTTTTGCTACAACCGTGTTAGTTTTTGCTACAACCGCTATCATTTTTTGCTGCAACCGTCCATTAAAAAAGTTGCATACACGTTCGTCACAGTTGCAACCCGAGTTCACCAGATTATTTTTGCTACAACCCACATTTTGTTTTGCTATCACGCATCATCAACGTCGTTTTTTTTGCTACGATCACGTTGATGTTTTTTGCTACAACCATAATTTTATTACAACCGTGGACAAAAATTGCTGCATCGTGACCAAAATTTACTGAATCGACAAAAAATTGCTGCATGTATAGGTCTAACGGTGCGCCCCGCAGATCTGACAAACCATGCACAGTTGCATCAAAACGTTATCGCCCTTTTCTGAATGTAAGGTAGCAAAGGACAAGGTCCGAGAGGTTGGCTCTCTCGAACGGCCATGCACACAAACGACGGGATGTGATCCTTGAAAACAGTAACATGGAGTGGAACCGTAAATAATACACAGGGTTATGCATAAAAATAAAACTGAGCATGTCGGTTGCCCAACGCCTGCAATATATATACATGTCATCGAGTAGGGAGACGTGGGCCCACGATCGAGTCGACAAATAGCCAGCGTCCAAAGTCTCGAAGAATGACATAACCACTAACGGTTCGTAATTAATTTTAAATTAAATAATTGTTTTTGACATGCAAAATAAAGCTCAAATATGATATAGGTCTGAACTCAACTCATTCATAAAACACGATGCGTGCGTGAGGCGTGGCAAGGAGAAGCTGAAACAACATAGACATTTGGTTTCACTAGCGGGATTGTAATAAGATCAATGAGATACAGTAGTGACGACTCGATTCTGGTAAAAACGCTTCTACGCCTGCAATAGTGACGACAGGATTTTGGTAAAAACAACACTACTAGTACTACCCTGTTTTCTTGTGGGAAACGTTTCAGCACGGCGCGCCGAACACTTCGGCCGGTCCCGCGCGCGTCCTGCGGTCACGTGCGTGGATCCGCCTTCATTTTGTGTTGCGAGACGTTATTTTTTGTTGTAACTGTTATTTTTTTGCTACTACTAACATAATTTTTGCTGCAAACATTGGTGATTGTTGCTAAATTTTGTCCACTAAAAAAGTTGCATCCAAGTTTAGTTGCAACCTGAGTTTGTCGGATTTTTTGCTACAACCGTGTTAATTTTTTCTACAATCGCTATCATATTTTGCTGTAACCGTTCACTAAAAAAGTTGCATGCACGTTAGTCAGAGTTGCAACCCAAGTTCACCAGATTATTTTTGTTACAACCCACATTTTGTTTTGCTATCACGCATCATCAACGTCGTTTATTTGCTACGATCACGTTGATGTTTTTTGCTACAACCATATTTTTGTTACAACCGTGAACAAAAATTGCTGCATCGTGACCGAAATTTATTGCATCAAGAAAAAATTGCTGCATGTATAGATCTAACGGTGCGCCCCACAGATCTGACAAACCATGCGCAGTCACGTCGAGACGTTATCACCCTTTTTCTGAATGTAAGGTAGCAAAGGACAAGATCCGAGAGGTTGGCTCTCTCGAACGGCCATGCACACAAACGACGGGACGTGATCCTCGAAAACAACAACATGAAGTGGAATCGTAAATAATACACGGGGTTATGCATAAGAAGAAAACTGAGTGTGTCGGTTGAAGTGGCCAACGCGTGTAATATATATACATGTCGTCGAGTAGGGAGACGTGGGTCCACGATCGAGTCGACAAATAGCCAGCGGTCCAAGTCTCGAAGAATGACATAACCACTAACGGTTCGTAATTAATCTTAAATTAAATAATTTTTTTGACAGGCAAAATAAAGCTCAAATATGGTATAGGTCTGAACTCAACTCAACTCATTCATAAAACACGATGCGTGCGTAACATTTGGTTTCAGTACGCTCACCAATTTCGATCATGCCATATCTTGTCGTAGTGAGGCTCAAATGCTCTTGTGAGAAAAAAAGTAGTTTTCTTTAAAAATTTTAAAAAGAGGTTAAACCCTCGACTTCTGCATCAATCGATTCATACAACTATCTTTATTAATTATTCAACATATGACCTTGTCCTTTGTTATCCTACATTCAAAAAAAGGCGATAACGTCTCGACGCGACTGCTCACAGTTTGTCTTTGTCTTTTGCTTTCACTATTACTTCCTCCACACCAACCCCATGGTTGTGACGTCGACGCCAAGAAAAAGGTTATGAACGACCGCTTGACCTATAAGAGGGTATGGTCTATTCATTTCTTATTCACTCGTTCGTGTGATGGTCGTATTTACCGTGTAGATAGGCGTTCCAGTGTTATATTTGATAGTGTTCATATGTTTAGATACCGGCATGAGCTTCATACTGTCAATACCATATTCATGATTCATTTAGGGATTAACTCAACCTAAAAAGTGCTAATATACCCGGCTATATAACAACACCCGCTCTACTCCCGAAGCAAGACATGGCATGATCGAAATGAAAACTCGTACCGACGTCACATCCCTAGTTAGTACTGTATTCGTACCGCCTTTTGCCTTAATAAGAAAACCGCGTAGTAGTGTTTTTCCAGCCAGGGTCAACAAACGGCAAAACGTAGGCAACAAAAAGGTCACCCGAAATCCCAAACCTTGAAAGCCCCACCCCACCTCAAAGCGCACCAGGCACCAAAAGAAGCTCTCCACTCAGCCATGCATCCAGCCGTCAGCGTCGCCCTCAGCCCTCAGAGCATCGTATCGTACCCAGTAAACAAGCCAGCCACGCCCTCCACCGTCGCACGCTGCCGCACAGGATGAACCGCGCTCGCCGCGAGCACAAAGAAAACAAGCCAGCCGCCACTTGCTTCGTGGCTCCGCCCGGCAGGCCGGCCTCGTCGCGGTTTCTTCCCGGTTTCCACCGCCCGCGAGCGGCGAGGGCCGGGCCCGCTAGCGACAATCTGCACGGGAAATGCCCAAATTTCTAGTGGTACTACTCTTTTTTTTTTTGCCCGGCTCGGCTCCCTATGCTATGCTGCTGTACTGTAGTACCGCTACTGCTTGCTCCTCGAAGTCCAGCTATTTCCCATATGGACCTGGCACCAACCCCTCACTCCTCCCCCGAGAAAGAAAACAATATTATTATAGACTTTGTTTTCTGAGCGGAGAAGAAAGAAGGAGAAAAATAGAGGGAGGGGGAGAAAATTATACTAGTAGCGCTACTAGTGCTAGTGCTACTGATGCTCTCGCTCTCTCTCTCTACTGTCCAGCCAGGCAGCCACGGACACCAAGGCAGGCAAGGGCAGGGACGGGAGGAGCCAGAAAGAGATGAGCTCGGCGTCCTGCTGAGGTGAGGTGAGCTCAGCCGAGGCGAGAGAGAGAGAGAGACGAGCGGTGCGCGGTGCGGTGCTGCATTGCATTGGGCGACAAAGGATCGCCTTCCCGCGGAGGGACTCGGATCTCGGCCTCGCCGCCCGACGAGCCGAGCTCCGCGGCCGCCCCGTCTGCCGCGCGTGATCTGCCGCCACTTGCGTGGGCGGGAGGATTCGGATCTCAAGCCGCGCTCCCTCTACGTCGCTGTCGGGAGAGGGAGAGCAGGCCAGGGTGGGTGGCAGCTTCCTTCCATTCAAGCGGTGGTTCGCGCAGCTGCTTGGTTGGGGGCGAGCGGCCGGGCGGGAGATCTGGCCGTCGGCGTGGACCTGCAGATCCCCTGCCTGCCACCGCCAGCGCGCGCCCGCGCCTCGCTGCTGTCGAGCTACTTGCGGAGGGCGGCGGTGGTGGTGGGGATGGGCGGCTACGCGGATCCCTTCATGCCTCCGCAGCCGGCGTCCTCGTCCTACGCCGTGCCGCAGGGCGGGCATGGCCAGCCGCAGCCCGCGCCGCGCCCGCCGGGCTGCCCCTACTCCTCCTCCGCCTCGGCCCCGCCGGTTTCCACGTCCTACCATTCTTTGCCCCCCGCGGCGTCCCCTCCGCCGGTGAGTAGCCCCCCTCCGGCCTCCCCGCCACCCGAGACATTGCCGTCGCCTCCCCCAGCATTGCCTTCGTCGCCTCCGCCGCCGGCATTGTCGCCTCCGCCGCCCGACGCGCCCCCTCCGTCGCTTCCGCCGCCGTCCCCGTCGCCCTCACCGCCTCCTGCCGAGGTTCTGGCGCCACCGCCGCCGATGGCGGCCGACCAGCCACGCGTACAGCCCCGCGTGTACCCGTCGCCGCCGCCCCCGTCCCTCCCCCCGCCGCCGCCAGTAGTCCTCTCGCCACCAGCTCCGCCTCCATCCCACCCACCATCGCCATCGCCATCGCCTGCTCCAGCTCCAGCACCCACGCCGGTTAAGGCATATTCGCCTCCCCCGCCAAGAATTTCATCTTCCCCGCCGCCGCCCCCGCGCCATCATACTAAGCCACATTATGCGCCGCCACGCTCGCCTGCGAGGCCACACTCAAACTCGACTCGCTCAAACGGCAGCGGCAAAAACATCGAAATATCGAGGGAAACTGCCACCACCATTGTAGCAATTGCCGGTCTTGCAATGCTCAGCTTCATCGGTGCCACCATTTGGCTTGTCAAGAAGAAGCGACGGCGGGCAGAGCCTCCTCCAGTGCTGCCGACACAGCAGCAACCAGCTCCCCCGCCGCCGCCGCCCAATTACATTCCCTCGTCTGCTGGATCCTCACTAGCATCAGGTACAAAACATAAACGCCTGAGTGTTAAATGTAGTATATCTATATCCGCATTTTCTGAATTTAGCCATCCTAGACGATGCTCATTACAGTATTTGTGTTGGCCAGATGGATTCTACTTACGATCACCGGGCTATCCCTTCATGAGGTCCAGTACTGGAAGCCATGGGTTCCCGTACTCGCCGGCCGACTCCGGGATAGGGTACTCGAGGATGCTGTTCACGCCGGAGAATTTGGCAGGAATCTCAAATGACTTTTCGGATGAGAACCTTTTGGGAGAAGGTGGATTTGGGTGTGTGTACAAGGGTATCTTGCCAGATGGTCGCCCTGTGGCTATCAAGAAGCTCAAGATTGGGAATGGGCAGGGAGAGCGTGAGTTCAGGGCCGAAGTTGATACTATCAGCAGAGTACATCATAGACATTTGGTTTCATTAGTAGGCTACTGCGTATCAGAGGGCCAGCGCATGCTTGTATATGATTTTGTTCCCAATAACACACTTTATTATCATCTCCATGGTGAGAAATCCTTGTCGATCATAGTGGTTCCGTTTTTTGCATCAATCAATTTTAGCTTCAGTGGAAGCAGCTAGATTGCTCATCTGTTACCTGGTCATTAACCATGCTCATGAAATTTCAGTAAATGAAGTACCACTTGATTGGCGTACGAGGGTCAAGATTGCGGCCGGAGCAGCTCGTGGAATTGCTTACCTGCACGAAGATTGTAATGCTTTATGTTATGACTAAAGTGTCTCTTCTCATTAATCCCCTGAAGTAGTGTGGTGTTCTAAGTTTTGCTCTATTTGTATTCATCAGGTCATCCTCGGATTATTCATAGAGATATTAAATCATCTAATATTTTATTGGATAACAACTTCGAAGCTCAGGTATGCTTTTACTTGGTGTATTAGTTCCAGGATCCAATTGTTGTTATGCGATTTTTAGTTGTATGTTTTTCTTCTAAAATTCTCTATCTACCTGCAACAACCTCCAGGTTTCTGATTTTGGACTTGCAAGGTTAGCGGCTGACTCCAACACACATGTCACGACACGTGTCATGGGAACATTTGGGTGAGTAAACGTCGAAAGATAGCCATTGCAATGTTCAATCAAAATTTTGTTCGATAATCTGTGATCTATGGATAGTTTCCAGTATGAATGTACTACGTCCTCTGCAGGTATTTAGCTCCAGAGTATGCATTGTCCGGCAAGTTGACTGCAAAATCTGATTTATATTCTTTTGGAGTTGTTCTTTTGGAACTTATTACCGGAAGAAAACCTGTTGATTCTTCTCAGCCGCTGGGAGATGAGAGTCTTGTTGAATGGGTGAGCTTCTTGAAATATTATGAACTTGTTGCATGGCCCTCGTTTTTGGCCGTGGACTGTGCAATTTTTCGCATTTACAACGTGCTTATTTGATTGATATATTCTAGTTATAACAAGTAACAAATGACATGTTGTGTTTTCAACCTACCTTATTAACCAGATGAGATTTGGTTGATTTCCTGTCCATATTACTCCCTCCTTCCGAAATACTTGTGTGATTTTAGTTCAAAAATCACGACAAATATTTTGGAACGGAGGGCGTACTAGATAATTGTTGTTGATCAATAGAGTTGTTAAGTTGAGGTAAATTTCCAAAGTCTGAAGCCCTGTTGGTGCCTTCTCTAGATCACCCTGTTGGTGCCTTCTCTAGATCACGTCTTTCAATCTAAAGTTGAACCGTTGGGCTCTTTTATTACAAGGTGGCTGCTGCTAGCTTTCGTAGTATGCCGGCCCCTTCCATTGGACCCGTTTCCATAGCATGTTGACCGAGAAAGTGATCTGGAGAGAACTAAGTGAGCTGAAAAGTTCCAACTATTGGAGCTTGCTTTTATAGAAAGTGGGCAACCTGATTATTCTTCCAGAGTGGCACGCAGAAAGTGGATACAGTGTTGTTATTTAATGCAGTCTTCATGCTGTGGTGAGTCATGAAAGAAGCTAGATGAGAACTTGAGAAAAACAGGGACCAAGGGAAAGATACCGATTATCCTAATTATATAGCAGCAAACATAAACATAAATGGAACTGATGCATCATACAGATGCCACCTCATTGCTCTAAATGCATTCCACTCTGGCTACTGTCTAAATGCATTTCTTCATTTTGTCATCATGATTGATAGCTGGATGCATAATGTAAACTCAAACTCTGCTCTTTTGTTGAAAAATCTCAGGCCCGGCCCTTTCTCTCGCAAGCAATTGAGCATCGAGACTTTGGGGATCTTCCTGACCCGAGGATGGAAAACAAATTTGAAGAAAACGAGATGTATCATATGATAGGAGCAGCGGCTGCATGCATTCGTCATTCTGCGGTGATGAGACCACGGATGGGGCAGGTAATAAATAATAAACCACCTTTCATCCATTTTACCCCATTCCTGAATGGTCACCTTCAAAAGAAAAGAAAAAACTCATTCCTGAATGGCAACACAGGACTAAGATATGGACACATATATTTCTTTGCCATCTCAGGTGGTTAGAGCACTGGATAGTTTAGCCGACTCTAACCTAAACAACGGCCTTCAACCGGGCCGAAGCGAGGTGTTCTTGGAGCCGCGAACCGAGGAGATCAGACTGTTCCAGCTGAGAGAGTTCGGCAGCCGGGAGTGCAGCGATGAGCTGAGCCAGGCTAGCTGGAGGAGCCGGAGAGACCTGTGAGCAGGCGTTTGTCGGTACAAGATCTTCATTAACATTTTTTTTTGGCCATTCTTTACATGTAATTATCTCTTTTACATGATTTTTTTTTCACCCTGACGAAATTCCTGTCCTCCCCGGAGTAAATTTTGCAATTCTTTCAGGAGATGAGTAAATTCCTTCTTCCTTTTCCCCCCTTCTGTTTTTGGTCAAATGGAAACAAAAATATACAGAGACTTTGGGTCCAGGCATTCCCAGATAAACTAACTGTATTATGTTGTTTTGATCGGCCAGATTGCTGCCCTTGTGGTGCAAGTCTCTGCTTAGTGGTTGACTCGGGCCTTGTATTAATCACAAGTAGTAGTACAATCATTCGTGCATGTTAACCCTAATGTTTATACATATCTCCCTGGACGTAATCCCGTGGATCTTATTATGCTCAATCATTTCGTGCCCTGCCACCCTCCGTTTTGTCAAAAGCCTGTGGGAAGCCTCCTTGTCCCGTTGCCACTTGAGGGTGTCGTGGCGCTGGTGGTTGCTGCGTCCGATGCGATGCGATGCTCTGTGATGGATGGATGGATCGTCGAGATTTGTGCTCGTGGGTCTCGTTTCTCTGTCGCCGATCCGTCGGTCGATAAATTAAATGCTGTGATAATTTGGACGGGCTGCCCGCCGCATGATGGAAAAGGGGAACCGGTGGCCGACGGCAATGTCGCACCAAGAGGAAATAATACTACGCGCACGGTCTGCACGGATGATGCGGCAGCGAGCACGCTGGGGCTGGACGGACTGTCGGTTGCCATGCCTTCCGTTCTTTATTGTTTTCTCTTCTTCTCCGTTTGTTCTTCTGTTCTGCGTATGTTGGACTGGCCCAAATGACACCGCTCATGGGTCAGACGGCAGATTCAGAGCGTGTGCATGCGATGCACGCTGCGGATCGACCAGACTGGGTGGTGCTCTCGGCACGATGCCGGGCAGCTGTGTGAGGCCATCGGATTAGATAGTGCGCGTTCAGATGGTTCACACACATTATCAGGATTGTAGGTGTTGCGACTTTATGCTCTCATATAGGTGGCTTCAGATTGTTTCATGTACGTACGTTTTCATATTTTGTTGGATAATAATAAAGATGATTGCATGCATTAATTGATGTTATCCTTCTTTTTTAAAATAAAAGAAGGCAACAGCCGAGTGAGGCGTTTTGGAGATCGGGCTCCATGGAGCCCTATTTTGAAAACCCCAAAATTCATTAAAATTCGTATTTTCATATTTAAAAAGAAACTGAAAATAAATATGAATATACATGAAGGCATAACAAACATGTAAATTTTTAGACAAAATATGTTGAAATAGGTCTGTGCAAAAAAGACAAATTTGCGGCATTTTAACACATGATACTATTCATCTCAAAAGTCCATGAATTTGTTTTATTTGCACACATCACATCTTAAGGCATTTCGTCTTGAATTCTTGCACACATATATATTTGATCCTTGTGTACTTGCATAATTTTTTCAGTTTTTTTAAACAAAAAATTTGAATTTTGAATTTTTCAAAAAGAAAGGGTGCCATGAAGCCCGAGCTCCAAAAGGCATTTTCGTGTTGCCCATCAAAGATCTCACTTGAAAATAGGCTTTCGTCCCGCTCTAGAGCATCTACAACTGGACCCTCTATAGCCGACCCAAATGTCTGACCCCGTTGTATGGTCATTGTCCGGACCGAAAAGTAGTACCCGGCCGGACTTCACATAAGCAGCCTAAACCATTGGGCTATGAGATAATCTCCATATGTAGCCAAAATCTAGGGCAAATATGAAGAGGCCCCGACACCGATGGCACATCAGACTGGCATGCTATGACATCACATGTTTTTTCTAAATCTGGTATGTTGAAATATTCATAGGGAATTAGAAAATTTCTAGGAAAAACCCATGAATGCCCAGGATGGCCTGACTTTGATTTGCATGATTGTCTAACTGATCGTTGCCTAGAAGGGTTAAAAGCCCAATGTCACTAGTGAACCTTAGCTAGCTTTTTGTTGAAACAAAATCAACTTAAATATTCATTTGGGAAATAAGGCTATCCCTAATAAGTCCCAAATTATATTCAAAAACCTCATGATTTTTTTCCTAAATAATTTGAGTTGGATCTGTGTTGGAATCAATTCCAAAATTAAAGGGGAAATAGTTAAAAATGGCTTTGCATTAATTTGGCAAGAAAGTAAATTTCATAAGTCCAAATAATATGCTTGACTTGTGACAATTTTCCAAGTTGGATTTTAAACAAATTTGATTTTAAAATCAGTTCAAATCCAAAAAGAAAATAAAGGTGCATTAGTTATTTATCCAAAATGCTCAAACAAACTATTGACATGCTCACACATGTTTATATTTGAAGTTGGAGAAAGTTGGTAGTTTGAGGAATATTCAAATTGGAAATAAAATGAAAATGACCGAAGAAAACAGAATTGGAGAAGGAAAAACAGAAAAAGAGAAAAATTAGCCGGGCCATGGACGACCCAGCAAGCCAGGCCAGCGGCGCGCGCAGCCACATCCCGCCCATGCTCTCTCCCTCCCCTCTGCTGATGTGCGGGATGATGTCAACTGTTCTTCCCCTTTGCAACGGCACGAGAAGAATGCTGTTAGCACTCTCCGGCAATTGAAACTAGAAGAATGTTGTTGACGACCCACAAGCGCATGGTATCGTAGCAGTTTTCGAGGATAGAGTATTCAACCCAAATTTGTTGATTCGCACGACGGAAAGTGAGAGAATACTCTCAAGTATTAGCAGTTGAATTGTCAGTTTCAACGACACCTGAAAGATTAGTATCTGCAAGCAAAGTAGTAACAACAAAGTAGCGAGTAACGGCAGTGGCAAGGAACAGCGGTAGTGACAACAGTAGTAGCAACAGTAGTAACAACAGCAGCAGAGCAAGACAAGTAACAACAGTAGCAACAGTAGTAGTAGCAGCAGAGCAAAACAAGTAACAACAGTAGCAACAGTAGGACAAACTCGTAGGCAATGGGTCGGTGATTTGTTTGGATGATATTCATCATGCAACAGTTATAACACGGAGAGATATGTGGCTAGCTCCCGTTCGTCAATGTGATGTAGGCATGCATTCCGTGTGTCGTCATACATGCTTAGGGAAAAGAACTTGCATGACATCTATTGTCCATCCCTCCCGTGGCAGCAGGGTCCAAAAGGAAACTACGTGATATTAAGGTTCTCCTTTTAATAAAGAACCGGACCAACGCATTAGCACTTGGTAATCACATGAACTCCTCAAACTATGGTCATCACCGGGAGTGGTTCCGGTTATTGTCACTCCGGGGTTGTCGGATGATAACACATAGTAGGTAACTACAACTTGCAAGATCGGATCTAAAACACACATATATTGGTGACAACATAATAATTTCAGATCTGAAATCATGGCACTCGGGCCCTAGTGACAAGCATTAAGCATGGCAAAGTAGTAGCAACATCAATCTCAGAACATAGTGGATACTAGGGATCAATCCCCATCAACACTAACTCGATTACATGATAGATCTCATCCTACTCATCACCGCCCAGCGAGCCTATGAATAGATTACTCATAAACGACGAAGAGCTTCATGGAATTGGAGAGGGAAGAAGGTTGATGATGACGATGGCGACGATTTCCCCTCTCCGGAGCCCAAGACGGACTCCAGATCTGCCCTCCAGATGAAGAACAGGTGGTGGCGGCGCCTCCGTATCATAAACGCGGCGAAAACTTCTATTTTTTATTTTTTCTGGGACGAAAGGGGACTTATAAACCTGAGGTTGGGGGCGGCACAGCCATGTGGGCCCCACAAGCCTGCCCACCGCCACCAAGGGGGTGGTGGTGGAACCAGGGCTTGTGGCCCACTGGCCCACCCCCTTAGGTGGAACTTGACGCAGATATTTTTTATATTTTCCAAAACTGCTCCCCGTAGATTTTTAGGACGTTTGGAGAACTTTGATTTCTGCACAAAAATAACACCAAGGCAATTCTGCTAAAAACAACGCCAGTCCAGGTTAGTTGCATTTAAATCATGCAAATTAGAGTCCAAAACAAGGGCAACAGAGTTTGGAAAAGTAGATACGATGGAGACGTATCAACCCCCCCAAGCTTAAAACCTTGCTTGTCCACAAGCAACTCAGTTGACAAACTGAGAGAGAAAGAAAAACTTTGACAAACTCTGTTTGATCTTGTTGTTGCAACTATGTCTAACTCATAACCAGAATTTCAGCAAGATCACAAGTTAACCACATAAGCAAATGACACAAAGGTCTGACGGTAAACTAATATCAATGACATAATCAGCTAACGAGCAAATAATAATGAGTTTCAAATACCAACACTTCAATCAAAACAAGCATGAAGCAATACGAATAGATGTTATCTCGCTAGCTCTTTCTGGGACCGCAAAACATAAATGCAGAGCACTTTCAAAGATCAAGGGCTGACTAAACATTGTAATTCATAGCAACGAAGATCCAGTCATAGTCATACTCAATATCAATCAAAACCAAAGCATAAAAATGACACAGGTGCTCTCTAATTGGTGCTTAAATAAGAAGAGGATGACTCAACAGGAAAAATAAATAGACATGCCCTTCGCAGAGGGAAGAACTGATTTGCAGAGGTGCCAGAGCTCAAGCTTTGAAAACAGAGATAATAATTTTGGGTGGCATGCTTTCATTGTCAACGCAATGACCAAGAGTTCTCAATATCTTCCATGCTACTCATGCTATAGGCGGTTCCCAAACAGAAAAGTAAAGTTTTAACTCCCCCACCGCCAATCAATCACACTCCACGGCTAGCCGAATCCTCGGGTACCGTCCATACTAACATCAATCCGGGGGGAGTCTTGTTTTACAGTTCTGTTTTCGATTTAAGCATGGAACTGGGCATTCCAATTACCGACCCCTTTCTCGTGAATGACAGTGAATAAACACATGTCGAGGATAACACTCCTAGCATGGAAGATACCAATAGCCCCCGTCACCACATGAGCGGTTCGGGCATGCAAAACAGATTATTTCTTGAAGGTTTAGAGAGTGGCACATGCAAATTTACTTGGAACGGCAGGTAGATACCGCAAATAGGTAGGTATGGTGGACTCTCATGGAAAAACTTTTGGGTTTATGGAAGTGGATGCACAAGCAATATTCCGCTTAGTACAAGTGAAGGCTAGCAAAAGATTGGGAAGCGACCAACTAGAGAGCGACAATGTAACGACCTAACCTCGAAGGATTTGAGTCTCTGTGCTTTACTGTGCTAGTCCCTCGATCGACTCGCTGGCACACACAGTATAGATGAATACCAGAATAGCAAGTGCATCATTTATTATAACGTATGATCTAGAATTTATAAAATATAACAATCTGCATAGCACTTAGCTAGCTTTATTCTATCAAACAATGGAAAAGTAGCAGAATAATAACGATGAGTCCCATCATAGCCCACTCGCGATGTTGAGTGAAGACTCGCGACCCTAACGGTACCTTACTCCTCGCCTGAAAATCCTGCAACATGATACGTTGCAGCCATATAGGTCAATACTTTGAATGTATTGGCAAGTTACACAGGAAAAGTAATATAACACGCCTACATGTATATGCATAGTATAACAAGAGAAAGGCTGATGGTTATTTTGCAGAAAGCTGATTTTATCCTCATAGCTACCTAATAGTCAAGTTTTAATTCGTTTGCTACAATAACTCACATATGGTTGAATTGGCCTCATCAACTCCAACCTATTACCATTATTAAGTTTCCCACCAAGTTTTATTAAGTGTGTCATCTGTCAAGATCATCCAACAACTGTAATGGCCTAGCTGCTCAAAATTGTCCATAACCGGGGACACGGCTAATCATGATTAGTTTATACACTCTGCAGAGGTTAGTACGGTGTACCCACTGGACCCAACCCGAAGATTGAGACGAAGTCTTTCAGAAGCAGTCACCTAGTCCCACAGGAGGCCCATCCCACCTATCATAGCTACATCAGCTGACACATCCGGGTAAGGTTTCCACGACTGATCAACTAAGCCAGAGCCCATAATAGCCAGTGGTCGCACAAGGAAGCTAATAGTCACTAAGTCTGTTTGATCTTTTTGAACCTGGGCGACATCCACTTACATTCATAGGGTTGATACCATGATGTTCTTGAAACCACCCAGCAATACCATATCTGCCCAGAGGTGAATTAAATCCTTAATTACTACTCAAATTTATTTTGTAGTAATCCTCACATAATCTCAATGAATACATGAACCAATCCCCGTCTACATAGCATAGCAAAATTTTATCTAACACGATCTTCATGACAAGGGGATATAGCTCAATAGCATAGCAATAATAATAATATTCCTATACATGCGTAATTTTCATAAGGTGATATAATACTACATGCATAGAAAAAATAATAGGTAAAGGATGATCAACATGTAACTTGCCTTGATTCTGGTTCAGAAAGTCACACTCCTGACAATAGTTTGCGTCGCACTCCGCGCAATCTACACGTTGCAAACAATCACACCAATCAATCAGCACAATCACATAACACCAAATAAAACCAATGGCAATAAAACAACTTGTTTAAAACCAAATTAAAAATAGCATGGCAGCACGTATAAAATCATCTACATGCTGATACGATCACAATGCAAAAGGAAATAATTAAATCGGACGAACGGTTTGCAAAAATATGGCCTCCGGTGGGTTTAAAACAAATCTGAATCAACTAAAATTTTAAATTTCGCAAACCTGAAAACTATTAGTACCGTCATGTTCTACTCATCAATACGAGATCATAGGAAAAAGAATTTCCTGAATCGGAGTTACGAGTAAAAAGATAAACACGTTTGAAAAATCTACCGAGAATCTCTCTCGCAAATAAATAGGCTAAAACAGAGTTAATTCGCCCTGAAGCTGTTCATCGGGGTTTGTTGAATCGGACTGTGCGTGTGTGCTCACCACAAACAACAGGGAAAAACGGGTTAATCTCGGCGTGGTGCCTCCGATGGTGCTCCGGTGGCGGTCGAACGGACTCCGGTGACGGCGGCTCCGTAAACTCTGACGAACACAAACGAACTTCGGTGGTGCTCCGGTGTTGCTCCGCGGTGCTCGAGGCTGCTGCGTGTGCGAGGTGGCCGCGCGTTCTGGCTCGCGAGGAAGGCGGATGCTCTGTGCGTGCGGGGTGAATCGGAACTAATCGAGGCAGGGCTTCGGTTCGTGGGGCTTTATGCCCTCGCGAGGGGGAGGAGTCATGGGAGCTCGTCCCTTGCTCGGTCTCGGGCACCTGGGAGAAAACGAGCGCGGGGCTGGGGCGTGGGAGTCCGGCTCGGTGACGGGGCGTGGGGACTCCTGGCCACGGTGCTGGGGCCGGCTCGGTCCTAGGCTCCATGCTGGCTCGATGGAGCAACCTGGGGCTCGGTGCGTTGGGGCACCTGGCGCAGGGGCTGTGGTCAACGCTGGCCCCTGGGGCTCTCGGTCCCTGGGGGTGGCTGGCTCGGGTGATGGATCCCCTGGCCGCTGGCCTGGTTCGATGGGGCTGGCTCGGTTGCTGGCCCGTGCCAGCTGGTTTCTCTTTTTTTAAAGAAAAAGAACAAACAACCACAAAAGAAAATAATATATATATATATATATATTCTAGCTAAATAAAATACCAACAAACATATAGTAAATTACTTAGAAAAACAAAAAAGATATATACTAATATATAAAATATATATATATATATACATAATATCCACTAATAAATAATAAAGGAACCCTAGTTCCACCTAATGCAAAATTTGAAAATAGCTTTTATGCAATAGGGCGATCAACGAGCTTTTAAAACTCAACTAAAAATAATTTGAGAGATTATAAAATTTGCAAAACCAAATCGGTGACTCCAAATAATATTCGAAACATTATGCACTTTTATTTGACAGGGGAGAAGTCATATTATCTCCACTCCAATAAATTGCCCGAAGTTACATAATGAATAGAATTCTCAGAAGAACAAATAATGCATAGAAAAATATGAGATGCATATGAATGATCTATTAACATCCTAATTTAAGAAAATTGGGATGTTACAAACCTACCCCCCTTAAGATGAATCTCGCCCTCGAGATTCGGGTTGGCTAGCAAATAGGTGTGGGTGATCCTGCTTGAGATCCTCCTCTCGTTCCCAAGTAGCCTCTTCTTCGGTATGATGATCCCACTGAACTTTGCATAACCTGATTGTCTTGGTGCGAGTAACTCTCTCAGCTGTCTCCAGAATCTTAACATGCTTCTCCTCATATGTCAAGTGAGTCTCCAACTGAATTGCCGCAAGTGGCACTGTATCTCTCAAAGGAACGTTTGCCATCTCGGCATGACACTTCTTCAGCTGGGATACGTGAAACACATTATGAACTCCTGACAAAGCTTCTGGCAACTCCAGCTGATAAGCTACCTCTCCTCGACGCTCCAAGATCCTGTAAGGCCCCACAAAGCGTGGTGCTAACTTACCTTTTATTCCAAACCTCTTAATTCCACGAAGTGGTGAAACTCTAAGGTATGCACGGTCTCCTACCTCATATGTCACCTCCTTACGCTTTGCATCAGCATAACTCTTCTGTCTAGACTGTGCTATCTTTAGCGTGTCACGAACCAACTTGACTTTCTCCTCAGCATCTCTAATCAAGTCTGGTCCAAAGAACTGGCGCTCTCCAACCTCATCCCACATCAATGGTGTCCTGCACTTCCTACCATACAGAAACTCAAACGGTGCCATCTGCAAACTAGCCTGATAACTGTTATTATATGAGAACTCTGTATTTGGTAAAATATCATCCCAACTGGACCCGTAGTCCAAAGCACAAGCTCTCAACATATGCTCCAATATCTGGTTCACCCTCTCAGTCTGCCCATCTGTCTGTGGATGGAATGATGTACTGAACTCCAGTCTAGTACCCAATGATTCATGTAACTGACGCCAAAATTTAGAGGTGAACTGAGTACCTCTATCAGACACTACCTTCTTTGGAACTCCATGCAGACAGACAATTCTGGACATATAAATCTTAGCTAGCTTAGCACTGGTATAGGTAGTCTTTACCGGGATGAAGTGAACGACTTTAGTCAACCGATCAACAACTACCTAAATAGAATCATAACCTGATCGAGTCCTGGGTAATCCAGTGATGAAATCCATACCAATCTGATCCCACTTCTAATCAGGTATAGGCAAGGGTTGTAACAAACCTGCTGGTTTCTGATGCTCTGCTTTAACTCTCTGGCACACATCACATACTGCAATATACTCAGCAATTTCTCTCTTCAGGCTAGGCCACCAAAATCTCTCCCTCAAATCCAAATACATCTTAGTATTACCTAGGTGAATAGAATAAGGTGAATCATGCGCCTCCTGAAGAATCAACTTCCTTATATCTGCATCCTGAGGTACACAAATACGCTTCTCAAACCATATGGTTCCATGTTCATCCTCACGGAAATCTTTTGCCTTCGCTTTTAGCATATTCTCCTTTATCTCAGCAATATACTTATCATCCTTTTGAGCTTATCTAATTCTGTCAAGCAAAGTAGGCCTTACCTCAAGTGTTGCTAAATAGCCTCTAGGGACCATCTCCAATCTCAGATTTCTAAACTGCTCACATAACTCCGATGGCATATCATCAATATTAATTGCATTAGCATGGCTCCTACGACTCAATGCATCAGCAACAACATTAGCCTTACCAGGATGATACTGTACATTCAAATCATAATCCTTAATAAGCTCCAACCATCTCCTCTGTCTGAGGTTCAACTCCCTTTGAGTAAATATGTACTTCAGGCTCTTATGATCAGTAAATATATCACAATGATTACCAATGAGATAATGCCTCCAAGTTTTCAGTGCATGCACAACTAAGGCTAACTCCAAATCATGTGTAGGATAATTATGCTCATGATTCTTAAGATGACGTGAAGCATAAGAGACAACTTTACCTTCTTGCATCAAAACACTCCCAAGTCCTTGACGAGAAGCATCACAATATACCTGGAAGTCTTTATGTATATCTGGCAGAGTTAAGAATGGTGCTGTGACTAAACGTTGCTTCAACTCCTGAAAGCTAGCTTCACAATCATCAGTCCAAACAAACTTATTCCCCTTCTTCAAAAATTCAGTCATCGACTTTGCAATCTTTGAGAAATTCTCAATAAACCTTATGTAATAACCTACTAGGCCCAAAAAGCTGCGAATCTCACCAACTGACGTGGGTGTCTCCCACTTTATCACAGCAGCAACCTTGGATGGATCAACTGCAACTCCATTACCTGATATAACATGGCCAAGGAATGCTACCTCATCCAACCAAAACTCACATTTACTGAACTTGGCATACAACTGGTGCTCCCTCAGTTTCTCCAACACCAAACGCATATGCACTTCATGCTCTTGCTTATTCTTGGAGAACACCAATATATCATCAATGAAAACAACCACAAATTTATCCAAGAACTCCATAAACACCTTGCTCATCATATTCATGAAGTATGCAGGGGCATTAGTCAATCCAAATGACATAACAGTATACTCATACAGCCCATACCTCGTAGTGAAAGCGGTCTTTGGAATATCTTGCTCACGAATCTTTAATTGGTGATAACCAGAACGAAGATCAATCTTAGAAAACACAGTAGCTCCCTCCAACTGGTCAAACAAATCATTTATCATAGGCAAAGGATACTTATTCTTAATGGTTACCTCATTCAGAGAACGATAATCAACACACATCCTCAAGGTCCCATCCTTATTCTCAACAAACAAAACAGGGGCTCCCCAAGGTGATGAACTTGGGCGAATAAATCCTTGTGCCTGTAACTCCCTCAACTGCTTCTTCAATTCCTCCAACTCTTGAGGAGGCATTCTGTATGGTCTCTTTGCAATAGGTCTAGTACCAGGCATGAAATCAATGAGAAACTCAATATCTCTATCTGGTGGCATACCTGGCAACTCCTCCGGAAACACATCTGGATAATCCTTCACAACTGGCACCTCTTCCAGGCTACCCCCCTTAAGAGAGTTCACCTGCATCCTCTAATGCTGATACTTACATACATATTTGATTCTCTTCCCTCCTGGTGCACTGAGAGAAATAGATTGACTAGCACAATCGATAACTCCATATAATTGTAACCAGTCCATACCCAAAATAATATCCAGACCTTGTGACTTCAATATGATCAAGTCTGTAGGGAACTCATGCTTCCCAATAGACAAGTTTAACTAATGACAACCAACACCTGCTATCATCTCAGCTCCTGGGGAACTCACTCTAATAGGCATACTAAGGGTTTTGGTTGGCAGTCCATGTTTATCAACGAATACCCTCGAAATAAATGAATGCGATGCACCAGTATCAAAAAGAACAAGAGCGGGTATTGAATTGATCAAAAACTTACCAATCACTGCATCAGGTTCATTATAGACCTCCTCCACATTAACATGGTTAACATGACCCTTTTGAAAGGGGTTTGGCTTGATGACTCCAGAATTCCCATTACCATTATTGCTCTTTGGGCATGCATTGGAGTAGTGGCCCATCTTTCCGCACTTGAAGCACTGGACCTGATTAAGGTCTTTCTGCACTGGCACATTCTGGCGGTTCTGGTTATTATTACCTCCATTACCATTACCATTACCGTTGCCATTGTTGCCCTTGTGTCCATTATGATGATGGTGGCCATTATGATTGTGGCCATTACCTCCATGATGATGATGCCCATTACCTCCATGATGATGATGTCCATTACCTCCATGATTATGATATGAAGTGCGTGGCTTCTGTTGCGGTCCTGAATTAAACTTGTTGTTGCTATACTTCCTCTTGCGGTTCTCTATTGCCTGATGCTTTCCCTCAAGCACAATAGCCTTATCAACAAGCTCCTGGTAATTACCAAAAGTGGCCACAGTCAACTGAACTCCCAAATCATCATTCAGGCCCTCCAAGAACTTCTCCTGTCTAGCTGCATCAGTATTAACATCATTAGGAGCATAACGTGCAAGTTTATTGAACTCCTCCACATATCATTAACTGAGCGACCTCCCTGACGCAAGCTGCGAAACTCCTTCTTCTTTAGACTCATGGCGCCAGCAAACACATGTGCGGCGCGGAAAGCTGCCTCAAACTGCGCCCATGTGATAGTATCAATGGGTTAGGTGACCAAGTAGTTGTCCCACCAAGCTGCGGCAGGACCCTCCAATAGATGTGAGGCAAACCTCACCCTCTCTGCATATGTGCATCCAACGGTCTGCAGGTTCCTACCAATAGAACGAAGCCAATCATCCGCCATAATAGGTTCAGGGCTGCTGGAGAACCTCTGAGGATTCAACCTCAAGAACCTAGTAAGCATATCCATAGGTGGGGGAGGCGGTGGGTTGTTGTTGTTATTGTTGGCCAAGCTCTGGGCAAGCAACTGGATCAACTGGCTTTGTCAATCAAGTATCTGCTGCACATATCCTGGTGGTGCATCATTGCCATTGCCATTATTGTTGCCTGCTCCTGCATTCCTGTCCCTAGGCTCACATCTCGGCGGCATCTGGGGGCAAGAATAGATAAGAAAATAGATAGAATAGGTCTAGAGGAATATAGATATTCTACCCATATGCATAGTATGATCAAGGTAATATATATGAGGCAACAAAACACCATAGCAATAACACAAATAAGCATAACAATAATCAAACATATCTATATATATAGTCGAATAATTCCGACAAGATCCTAGTTTCACAAACAAGCAAAATAACAATCAAGCAATCAACCTAGTATCGTCATGCCACAAAGCGGGCATAAACAGATACGCTAACACGTTAATATCGCAATAAAAACAAAGATAAGTGGTGGTCTCGGCACTAGTTCCTACTTAAGCTGGTCAAGGTACTAGAGTGGTTATCTAATGAAAGAGTACGATGTAGACAAAGTTTATAGAATAAATTTTCACTCCTATGGCTTTTCTAATCCATTTTCTAGGGCCACGACCTACAGTCAACGCATTGCTCTGATACCATATGTAACGACCAAACCTCGAAGGATTTGAGTCTCTGTGCTTTACTGTGCTAGTCCCTGGATCGACTCGCTAGCACACACAGTATAGATGAATACCAGAATAGCAAGTGCATTATTTATTATAACGTATGATCCAGAATTTATAAAATATAACAATCTGCATAGCACTTAGCTAGCTTTATTCTATCAAACAGCGAAAAGTAGCAGAATAAAAACGACGAGTCCCATCATAGCCCACTGGCGATGTTGAGTGAAGACTCGCGACCCTAACGGTAACTTACTCCTCGCCTGAAAATCCTGCAACATGATATGTTGCAGCCATATAGGTCAATACTTTGAATGTATTGGCGAGTTACATAGGAAAAGTAATATAACATGCCTACATGTATATGCATAGTATAACAAGAGAAAGGCTGATGGTTATTTTGCAGAAAGCTGATTTTATCCTCATAGCTACCTAATAGTCAAGTTTTTATTTGTTTGCTACAATAACTCACATATGGTTGAATTGGCATCACCAACTCCAACCTATTACCATTATTAAGTTTCCCACCAAGTTTTATTAAGTGTGTCATCTGTCAAGATCATCCAACAACTGTAATGGCCTAGCTGCTCAAAATTGTCCATAACCGGGGACACGGCTAATCATGATTAGTTTATACACTCTAGAGAGGTTAGTATGCTGTACCCACTGGACCCAACCCGAAGATTGAGACGAAGTCTTTCAGAAGCAGTCACCTAGTCCCACAGGAGGCCCATCCCACCTATCATAGCTACATCAGCTGGCACATCCGGGTAAGGTTTCCACGAGTGATGAACTAAGCCAGAACCCATAATAGCAGTGGTCGCACAAGGAAGCTACTAGTCACTAAGTCTGTTTGATCTTTTTGAACCTGGGCGGCATCCACTTACATTCAGAGGGTTGATACCATGATGTTCTTCAAACCACCCAGCAATACCATATCCGCCCAGAGTTGAATTAAATCCTTAATTACTACTCAAATTTATTTTGTAGTAATCCTCACATAATCTCAATGAATAGAGGAACCAATCCCCGTCTACATAGCATAGCAAAATTTTATCTAACACGATCTTCATGACAAGGGGATATAGCTCAATAGCATAGCAATAATAATAATATTCCCATACATGCATAATTTTCATAGGGTGATATAATACTACATGCATAGAAAAAATAATAGGTAAAGGATGATCAACATGTAACTTGCCTTGCTTCTGGTTCCGAAAGTCACACTCCTGACAATAGTTTGCGTCGCACTCCGCGCAATCTACATGTTGCAAACAATCACACCACTCAATCACCACAATCACGTAACACCAAATAAGACCAATGGCAATAAAACAACTTGTTTAAAACCAAATTAAAAATAGCATGGCAGCAGGTATAAAATCATCTACATGCTGATACGATCACAATGCAAAAGGAAATAATTAAATCGGACGAACGGTTTGCAAAAATATGGCCTCCGGTAGGTTTAAAACAAATGTGAGTCAACTAAAATTTTAAATTTCGCAAACCTGAAAACTATTAGTACCGTCATGTTCTACTCATCAATACGAGATCACAGGAAAAAGAATTTCCTGAATCGGAGTTATGAGTAAAAAGATAAACACGTTTGAAAAATCTACCGAGAATCTATCTTGCAAATAAATAGGCTAAAAACAGAGTTAATTCGCCCTGAAGCTGTTCATCGGGGTTTGTTGAATCGGACCGTGCGTGTGTGCTCACCACAAACAATACGGAAAAATGGGTTAGTCTCGGCGTGGTGCCTCCGATGGTGCTCCGGTGGCGGTCGAACGGACTCCGGTGACGGCGGCTCCGTAAACTCCGACGAACACAGACGAACTTCGGTGGTGCTCCGGTGTTGCTCCGTGGTGCTCGAGGCTGCTGCGCGTGCGAGGCGGCGGCGCTTTCTGGCTCGCGAGGAAGGCGGATGCTTTGTGCGTGCGGGGCGAATCGTAACTAATCGAGGCAGGGCTTCGGTTCGTGGGGCTTTATGCCCTCGCGAGGGGGAGGAGTCCTGGGAGCTCGTCCCTGGCTCGGTCTCGGGCACCTGGGAGAAAACGAGCGCGGGGCTGGGGCGTGGGAGTCCGGCTCGGTGACGGGGCGTGGGGACTCCTGGCCACGGTGCTGGGGCTGGCTCGGTCCTAGGCTCCATGCTGGCTCGATGGAGCAACCTGGGGCTCGGTGCGCTGGGGCACCTGGCACAGGGGCTGTGGTCAACGCTGGCCCCTGGGGCTCTCGGTCCGTGGGGGTGCCTGGCTGGGGTGATGGATCCGCTGGCCTGGTTCGATGGGGCTGGCTCGGTTGCTGGCCCGTGCTAGCTGGTTTCTCTTTTTTTAAAGAAAAAGAACAAACAACCACAAAAGAAAATAATATATATATATATACATATTCTAGCTAAATAAAATACCAACAAACATATAGTAAAATACTTAGAAAAACAAAAAAGATATATACTAATATATATATATATATATAATATATATACATAATATCCACTAATAAATAATAAAGGAACCCTAGTTCCACCTAATGCAAATTTTGAAAATAGCTCTTATGCAATAGGGCGATCAACGAGCTTTGAAAACTCAACCAAAAATAATTCCAGAGATTATAAAATTTGCGAAACCAAATCGGTGACTCCAAATAATATTTGAAACATTATGCACTTTTATTTGACAGGGGAGAAGTCATATTATCTCCACTCCAATAAATTGCCCGAAGTTACATAATGAATAGAATTCTCAGAAGAACAAATAATGCATAGAAAAATATGAGATGCATATGAATGATCTATTAACATCCTAGTTTAAGAAAATTGGGATGTTACAGACAACAGTCATCAAGATGCAATGAGTTTGACTAACGTTGAATGCAAGCATGAACATGATATAAATCACCATCAACATGAACATCATAGAGGCTATGTTGATTTTGTTTCAACTACATGCATGAACATGCGCCAAGTCAAGCCACTTGAAACATTCAAAGGAGAATACCATCCTATCATACTACATCATAGTCATCTCAAAATCTATGTTGGCATTCAAGACAAACCATTATAAGCTCTCAGCTAAATAAGCATGGCATCAGAAACTATGATCTCTAAGTTGTCATTGCAAACATGGTTCTCTCACCACAAAGCTAAATCTGGGTCGACAAGCTAGTCATATTTACAAAAACAAAATAGATAGAGTTCATACCAGCTTTTTAGTCTCAGTCACTTCATCATATATCATCATTATTGCCTTTCACTTGCACGATCGAACGATGTGAACAATAATAAGAGTGCTCGTGCATTGGACTAAGCTGAATCTGCAGGCAAACATAAAGGAGAAGACAACGTAATATGGCTCTTTTGAAAGCTAAACAGGTAAGCATGCAAGAACCAATAAACATTGAAACCAATATCTTCTACCTTGACTCAAAGAAAAAGAAAACTATTTACACAGGAAAGCTCCCAACAAGCAAAAGAAGAAAGAAAAATCTTTTTGGGGTTTTCTCAAAAGGACACAAAACAAGAAAACAAGAAAACGAAAATAAACTAGCATGGATAATACAGTGACAAAGTGTAAACACCGGCTGACAAAGTGAAAGCATAAGCATGAATGTAAAGTCGGTGAGAACACGTACTCCCCCAAGCTTAGGCTTTTGTCCTAGCTTGATCTACTCCCAAGGTGGGAAATAACCAGCTCTAGGATACTCCGGAGCAGACTGTGGATGCCACTGCTATGTGAGCTCCTCTGGCTCCCACTGATAAACTGGCGTCTGGTACTCGATTGGCGGCTTGGGCACGGGCGCCTGTGGTTGGGCCAAGCCCCAATATGCGTAGATGCCCGCGGGCATAATAGTGTACCTGCCTGCATGAAGATCGAACAAAGAAGGAGCAGGCAAAGTAATAGTCGCTCGAGTACCCTGACTAAACACCAGGTTATAAATCATCCGTCTACTAGCATCTCTATCCAGAAAATCATGGCGAACCATGCTGTCATAATCCAGATATTTCTCAGGGAAAAGCATCTCTCCTTCCTCTCCCAGTCTAATGGGTATCTCAAAGTGTCTGGCAAGACGGGTAGCATAGATACCTCCATAGACGACTACTTTAGAACGGTTCAGGTTCAATCATTGAGCTACTATAGCGCCCAAGCTATAAGTCTTATCGTTATAAAGGCCTTCGCGCAAAACCGCAAGGTCTGGAGAACTAAGTGATCCAGCCTCCCCACAGCCAATCAAACATTTTCCCACAAATAGTGAGAAGTACCGAAGCACAGCAAAAAGTATGCTAGCAATTCTAGTGTGAGACACTGCTCTCTCCTCTCCAACAGCAATAGAACCAATGAAATCCTCCAAGTCCCGTGGACGAGGATCACGGATATCCCCAACATAAGGTAATTTGCATACATTGCAAAAATCCTGCAGCGTCATGCACTGGGGGACATCGTATATCATGAACTCAACCACGGGAGGATTCTTCCTTGGATAAAAGTTGAAGCTTTGAACGAAAATATTGGTGAGGAGGAGGTATTGTGGGCACTTATCTTGAACAAACGCAGTAAGACCTGCGTTCTCCACCAAGTAATAAAAGTCTTCATGAAGTCCGGCGGCACGCAAAAATTCATCACTTGGCCACTCACACGCTCTAACTTCTGTGACTCGAGGGACTACATACTGGGGGTGGTTCTTCTCATCCTCCTTGGGGTTACGGCTTGAAGAGCCTCTCAAGACCCTCCTCATCTTCTCCTTTTTCTAGCTCAGAAAAATTCTGAAATTTAGAGACTTCGAAAGAAAAGTGAATAAGGATTAACCCAACTTGTAGCAACTACTCCTACTAGTGCCTAGAGACCGTATCACGCGCTAAAACTACTTGGGACCAGCTAAAATCAACATTTCTAGTTCAAGAACAGGGTCACCAAGGTAGAAAGAATACGCGAAGGATAAAGCACTAAAGCAAAAAATAATTGGACCAATGGAGGAGTCACTTACCAAGGAGTAATTTCCCCAAAACAGTTCGGAGAATGGTGCTTTGAGCAAGGAGATCGAAAATCACAGCCAAATGAGCGAGAACACGGGTTTGAGCTGCGAAACAATTTTTTCTGGAGGTGGAAGAAGAGGCTGAGAGCTGGAATGAGTGGAGGGGGTCCCTCTGGGCCCCACAAGCTTGCACCCCGCCACCACGGGGGTAGGTGGCGGTGGCAGGGCTTGTGGGCCACTGGTCTGGCCCCCAGGCCAGCTCCCAGGCCCAGTAATTTTCAAAAATTCCAGAAAAAATCATACTAAATTTTCAGGACCATCGGAGAACTTTTATTTTCGAGGTATTTTTCTCCGGGACGCTAAAACAGAAAACAGGAAAAACTAAACTAATTCTATCATTTTTCTTCTAAGCAACAGAAAATGAAAGCTCAAAACAGAGGTATGTGACTCTTTGATTCATCCGTTTCGTGGTCATCGAAAGAAATCTGTCAATGGGATTGATCAAGTCCTTATGACAAAACCTTCTCGAATCGCAAGAGAGAACGAAGAATTTTCGAATAGCCACTAAGTCACCTCAATGGGGATATGTATCTCCCCAACAAGAAAATCATACTTCATCTTGACACGAGGAATAGGGCATTCAAAGATCCCAATAAGAATCGATGAAGTCTTTTCGATAGCATTGATGCAATGTACTTGATATCGTTTCTTCGGAAAGTGCACTGTGTGCTCATTACCGTTGACGTGGAAAGTGACATTGCCTTTGTTGCAATCTATAACAGCCCCTGCCGTGTTTAAAAATGGTCTTCCGAGGATGACATCCATGACATCGTCCTCGGGAATATCCAAGATAACAAAGTCTGTTAAGGTAGTGGTGTTAGCAACCACAACAGGCACATCCTCGCAAATGCCGATAGAGAAAGCAGTTGATTTGTCGGTCATTTGCAGAGAAATTTCAGTCGGTGTCAACTTATCCAATTCAAGTCTATGATAAAGAGAGAGCGGCATAACAGTAACACCGGCTCCAAGGTCACATAAGGCAGTTCTTATGTAGTTTCCTTTAATGGAGGAAGGTATAGTGGGCACTCCGGGATCACCAAGTTTCTTAGGAGTTCCACCTTTAAAAGTGTAATTGGCAAGCATGGTGGAGATCTCAAGATCTGGTATATTCCATTTATTAGTCACGATATCTTTCATTTACTTGGCATACGGAGACATCTTGAGCATATCAGTTAACCGCATCTTCAGAAAGACGGGTCTTATCATCTCAACGAAGTGCTCAAAATCCTCATCATCCTTTTTCTTGGATGGCTTAGGAGGAAAGGGCATAGGTCTCTGAACCCATGGTTCTCTTTCTTTACCATGCTTCCTAGCAGTGAAGTCGTTCTTATCGTACTTCTTAGGTTGTGGATTATCAGGATTAACCGAAGGTTCAATCTCCACATCCTCATCATTGCTAGGTTGAGCATTATTATGAACATCACTGTCCATATTGTTACCAGGTTCATGTTCATCACCAGATTGTGTTTCTGCATCAGACGGAGAAATATCATTAGGTTCTTCTGGTGTGACAGTATTTGGTGAACTGGAGTGTAGGCTTCTATCATCTTTCTTCTTCTCCTTAGGATGACTAGGTGTATCAGCATTGATTCCTTGAGAATCTTGATCAATTCTCTTAGGATGACCTTCAGGATACAAAGGTTCCTGAGTCATTTTGCCTCCTCTAGTAATGACTCTGACAGAGTTGTCATTTAATTCATTGAGCAAGTCATTCTGAGCTTTAAGTACTTGTTCTACCTGAGTAGTAATCATAGAGGCATGTTTACTCAGAAGCTTCAGATCGTTGACATTTCTGTCTACACAAGCACTTAAATGGCTAAGCATACGAGTACTTTGTTCCAAATGTCAGCTAACATAATCATTGAAACTTTGTTGTTTGGCAACAAAGTTGTAAAATTCATCGAAGCATAGGCTAGCAGGTTTAGCAAAAGGAATATCACTATCATCAAACCTACGCAGAGAATTCACTTCTACTACTTGTATCGGGTTATCGAGACCATGGATCTCTTCGATAGGTGGTAGATTTTTGACATCTTCAGATCTAATGCCTTTCTCTTGCATAGATTTCTTGGCTTCTTGCATATCTTCGGGACTGAGGAATAGAATACCTCTTTTCTTTGGAGTTGGCTTAGGAGGTGATTTGGGAATAGTCCAAGCATTATAGTTGATCAAGATGTTATTCAGTAGGGTCTCAGCTTGTTCTACAGTTCGTTCCCTAAAAACACAACCAGCACAACTATCTAGGTGGTCTCTAGAGGCATCGGTAAGTCCGTTATAAAGGATATCAAGTATCTCGTTCTTCTTAAAAGGGTGATCAGGCAAAGCATTCTGTAGCTGGACGAGCCTCCCCCAAGCTTGTGGAAGACTCTCTTCTTGGAGTTGAGCAAAGTTGTATATTTCCTGCAAGGCAGCTTGCTTCTTATGGGCAGGGAAATATTTCTCACAGAAGTAATAGACCATCTCCTGGGGACTACGCACACATCCAGGAGCAAGAGAGGTGAACCAGACTTTAGCGTCATCCTTTAGAGAGAAAGGAAACAACTTGAGGATATAGTAGTGACGGATCTTCTCCTCATTAGTGAAAAGGTTGGCTATTTCGTGTAGTTTGGCAAGATGGGCTATGACCGTCTCAGAATCATAACCGTGAAAAGGATCAGATTCGACTAGAGAGATTATCTCAGGATCGATAGAGAATTCATAATCCTTATCGGTGATAAAGATAGGCGAAGTGGCAAACTTCGGGGCATATTTCATCTTAGCTTCCCGAGATTTTTTCCTTCCACTTGAGAAGTAATTTCTCAGCGTCATAGGCATCCTTACACGCAAGAAAATCCTTAGCTATATCTCCCTCCATAACGTAACCCTCAGGTATACCAGGCAATTCATATCTAGGAGAGCTAGATCTAGCAGGAGAAAAAGCAGGTTCTATCTCAATAGTATCGGCAGTTTCAGAAGCATCACGAGCATTGTTAGTAACTCTAGCAATATGAGCATCAAGGAACACTCCTAGAGGAACATCAGGCAAAGTAGTATCTCTAGCATCATCAAGCATAGCATCTCTAGCAGTATCAAGCATTGCATCTCTAGGAGTATCAGGCATAGTATCAAGCATAGTATCATCAGGCAAAATAGCATCTCTAGCATCATCAGGCAAAGCAGTATCAAGCTTAGCATCTCTAGCAGTATCAGGCATAGCATCAAGCATAGTATCATCAGGCATAGTATCAAGCATAGCATCATCAGGCATAGTATCAAGCATAACATCTCTAGCAGTAGCATCATAAGCATCATCAAGCACATGCGACATATCAAGATTTCTAACAAGAGGTGATGTCGCAAACTTACTCATAACTGAAGGTGAATCAAGTGCAGATCTAGATGGCAATTCCTTACCTCCCCTCGTAGTTGAGGGCAAGACTTTGGTCTTCGGATCCTTCAGATTCTTCATAGTGATCAGCAGATATAAATCCCAAGTAACTGGGAGAATATAGCAATACCTCCCAGGCAACGGCGCCAGAAAAATGCTTGATGTCAACTGTTCTTCCCCTTTGCAACGACACTAGAAGAATGCTGTTAGCACTCTGTGGCAATCGAAACTAGAAGAATGTTGTTGACGGCCCACAAGCGCATGGGATCGTAGCAGTTTTTGAGGGTAGAGTATTCAACCCAAATTTGTTGATTCACACGATGGGAGGTGAGAGAATACTCTCAAGTATTAGCAGTTGAATTGTCAATTTCAACCACACCTAAAAGATTGGTATCTGCAAGCAAAGTAGTAACAGCAAAGTAGCGAGTAACGGCAGTGGCAAGGAACAGTGGTAGTGACAGCAGTAGCAAGTAGCAACAGTAGCAAGCGACAGTAGTAGCAACAGTAGTAACAGCAGCAGCTGAGCAAGACAAGTAACAACAATAGCAACAATAGTAGCAGCAGCAGAGCAAAACAAGTAGCAGAAGTAGAAACAGTAGGACAAACTCGTAGGCAATGGGTCGGTGATTTGTTTGGATGATATTCATCATGCAACAGTTATAACACGGAGAGATATGTGGCTAGCTCCCATTCGTCAATGTGATGTAGGCATGCATTCTGTGTGTCGTCATACATGCTTAGGGAAAAGAACTTGCATGACATCTATTGTCCATCCCTCCCGTGGCAGCGGGGTCCAAAAGGAAACTACGGGATATTAAGGTTCTCCTTTTAATAAAGAACCGGACCAATGCATTAGCACTTGGTGAACACATGAACTCCTCAAACTATGGTCATCACCGGGAGTGGTTCCGGTTATTGTCACTCCGAGGTTGTCGGATCATAACACATAGTAGGTAACTACAACTTGCAAATCGGATCTAAAACACACATATATTCATGACAACATAATAATTCCAGATCTGAAATCATGGCACTCGGGCCCTAGTGACAAGCATTAAGCATGGCAAAGTAGTAGCAACATCAATCTCAGAACATAGTGGATACTAGGGATCAATCCCCATCAAAACTAACTCGATTACATGATAGATCTCATCCTACTCATTACCGCCCAGCGAGCCTACGAATATATTACTCACGAACGACGAAGAGCTTCATGGAATTGGAGAGGGAAGAAGGTTGATGATGATGGCGACGATTTCCCCTCTCCGGAGCCCAAGACAGACTCCAGATCTGCCTTCCAGATGAAGAACAGGTGGTGGCGGCGCCTCCATATCGTAAACGCGGCGAAAACTTCTCTTTTTCATTTTTTCTGGGACGAAAGGGGACTTATAGACCTGAGGTTGGGGACGACAGAGCCATGTGGGCCCCACAAGCCTGCCCACCGCCACCAGGAGGGTGGTGGCGGAGCCAGGGCTTGTGGCCCACTGGCCCACCCCCTCAGGTGGAACTTGGCGCAGATATTTTTTATATTTTCCAAAACTGCTCCCCGTAGATTTTCAGGACATTTGGAGAACTTTGATTTCTGCACAAAAATAACACCAAGGCAATTCTGCTGAAAACAACGTGAGTCCAGGTTAGTTCCATTTAAATCATGCAAATTAGAGTCCAAAACAAGGGCAAAAGAGTTTGGAAAAGTAGATACGATGGAGACGTATCACGGGACCCTCACATCAGGTCCTTCCGTAACCTCTAACCACCCTGTGCCACATTCACGAGCACGTCACCTACTACACGTGCTCTCCGTGCATGCCAACAACCACGACCATGCCTATAAACGCCCGACACCCTCTCTCTCTCTTTTGCCTCACTTGATCAAGGATGACGCTGGTAGGCTGCCTCGCCATGCACCCCCGAGCTCTGCCTCTGTTGTAATTCTTCTGGACATGATTTCGGCAAGCATGACCATCCCCAAGCCTTGTCGTGGACACCTTCACACTCCGATAGCCCCGTGCACCTCGTAGACATCGTCTGCAAGCTCGATCCCCCCTTGAAACCCCACGTTCGTCAAGAGCTGAAGCTCATCGCCGTTGTGAGCTCGACGCCGGCGATCATTGTGAGTATTTTTCCCGGTGACCTTGTCCATCACGTTTGCGCACATGTTCTAACCCCATCCAATCAACAGTACAATACGTTCCTTGAAACTCCTCATGTCATGGAGTGAGGACATCACAAGATTGAATCTACTACTATGCACCACTTCCTCTGAAGATCTAATCATCAACTTGGCCGAAGGAAAGTCATAAATAGAGAGCATACATAGCTCTAAAATTATACGTAAAAAATCCAAGACTAGATTCAAATACTTTCAATGAATAATTTGATCATTAAGCCACAATTCATGGGATCCCAATTAATGCAGCACAAATATTACATAGAATAGATCTTCGAAGAGAACATCGTATTGAAGATCTAAAAGGGAGGGAGAGAGAGAGAGAGAGAGGGAGGAAGGGATGGATGGATGGATGGAGGGAGGGGGAGAGAGAGAGAGAGTGAGAGAGAGCTATTTTTATGGACCCATAGGTCCTGTGTGGAACTACTCATACATGACCATGGAGGCAACAAGGTTGATGAAAATGACATCCGTGATGGATTTCCCTTCTAGCATAGTACCAGAAAAGACCTCCAGATGGTATCATGGAAGAACACAGACCTACATCGGCGATAAAATTGTTTCAGGATGTGGTACATAGGTTTGTCGATAGATTTCATTTTGGAGCGCAGGAATTAGGGTAAATAGAGGCACATGAGGCCCACAAAGGGGTTGGGTGTGCCTACCACCCCCTTGGGCGCGTCCCCTGCCTTGTGGCTTTGTTATGTGTCACCTGGTCTCCTCCTGAAGCTTCCAGGGTGTCTTCTGGTCGATAAAATATCATTAAAAAGTTAGATCGCATTTGGACTTTGTTTGGTATGGGTTTTCCGCAAAACCAAAAATATGCAGAAAATAATAACTGACACTTGATGCTGGCATAATAGGTTAGTCCCCAAAAATGATATAAAATGCATATAAAGTGTATAAAATTGATAATATAATAGCATGAAACAATCAAAATTATAGATGCGTTGGAGACATATCAGTGGGCTATCCTTATATTTGTAAAATGAACGGGGTGGGGCCGCTCACCTTGAAGGTAACTTCTCCCTCATATCGTATTTCTTTTGGGGCCATGGTAGATTTACTCCTTCTCGGCACTGAGGAGCTTCAACGATGTTCTTGTTTCTATGGGCTGGCCGATCTCGGCCCCGAGGTGTGTGGTCTGGATGCTCGCACATTCGTGCTTAGATAGCACACTATCATCGCCCTCCGTGTCGTGCTCTTGAAGCAAATTTCTTTGGAGGTAAGATTTATTAGCCCCAATTTTATCAAGATTGTCCTTAAGGTTCTATTCGGCCTTGAGGAGCTCGAGCCATCTTTTGTTAAGATTATCTAATTTGGATTTAAACCCTGACATTTTTGCTTAGTGCTTTTGGCATGCTAGCCAATTACATGTGAAAAGTTTCGAGCCGAGGTGGCTTAAGGGGTTCCTCCATAACATCAAATCCATCTGGGTCAAGGCTTCTATCCTCCTCGGATTGTGGATAATAATCGACGTCCTTGGGGTCGTCATAGCCCCCATTAATCATATCACCGTCATTATTGTTGTCACTGGTCCGGCGACATTGCGTGTGTTCTGGTTGTCATTGTCGTCTCGAACATCATTGTTGTTGGCAGTATCACCATTTCTTGTGTCGCCATTGCTCATCTCGCCATTGCCACTGCTCCCATTGAGGTGGCCCCTACGTCGATGCTTAGGTGGTTTTCCGCTTCCTCCTCCGTCCTTGGGGCTATACACTATGTGCATGACAAAGTTATGCATCGGATCCGGAGCAAAGCATATGGGAAAACAAACCCAATCTACACATACTAGGGCTGTCCATGGATAACGTTGGACAATTCGGAAGAATCATGGTTACAAATATATGCAAATGCATGCATATTTATAACGGTAACCCTTTCGAACGGGAGACGCATACTGGTCACGCATAATGATAATTTAATGTACCTATATCTAGCAAGTTTCATTGGCATGAAGACCGACTCAGAGAAAATGAAGGGGAAGGAGGAGATGTCATTTGTGCTCACACAGGAATGCAGGGGCGGAGCTCGTCGAACGCACGGGGAGGTATTCAAACACCAGACCTCGACGAAATAACTGCACATGTAAATCCACCCGATCAACACAAATATTTTGGGTTACCAAATTGGAAAATATGTGACCTAACTCATAATTTACAAAACTATAACCCCATGTCGGGGTGTCGTGTAAGGGTGTCGGAAAATATTTTGTTTTTTTTCTCCTCTTCTTCTTCTCCTCTCCTCTTTTTATTCTTCTTATTTTTTCTCCTCCTCCTCCTCCTCCTCTTCTTCTCCTCTTCTCTTCTTTCTTCTTCTTCTTCTCCTCGTCTCTTCTTTTTCTTCTTCTTCTTCATTTCCTTTTCCTCTTCCTCTCCTCCTACTCTCCTCTCCTGCTCCTCTCCTCTCCTCTTCTTATTCTTCTTCTTTTTTCTCTCCTCCTCCTCCTCTTCTTCTGCTTCTTCTTTTCCTTCTTCTTTTCCTTCTTCTTTTCTTATTCTTTCCTTCTTTTCCTTTTTTTCCTTTCTCATTTTTCCTTTTTTTTCTGCTAACCTAACAAACTAATTACCCTGAACCTAAACATGAAAAAGCAGAAAAAAAGAAATTACCTGGAGCGGGGTCGCTGTGGTGGGGGCGTCGCTAGAACCTGGGCGCCGTTGTGGTGGCGCCGGCAAGGGGAGGGGCGGCGCGGGGAGGGGCAACGAAGTTGTGAGGGCCGGCTCATGTAGGTGGGGCGGCACAGGGAGGGGAGGGCGTGGGGGAGGGGGCATCGTAGGGAGGTTGGGCGGCGCAGGGAGGGGAGGGCACAGGGGAGGGGAGGAGCGGGGAGGGGGCGGTGCGGGGAGGGAGCCGACGCAGGGGAGCTGACATGGGGAAGGGGCGGCGAGGTGATGAGGGGGGCCGTCGGGTGGGGGCGGCGCTGGGTGGGGCGGTGCGGTGGTGCGGGGCGACGCGATGGTGGGAGGCGGCGCCGGGTGATAGGGTTATAGCCCTAGGGTAGGGTCATAGGCCTGACATATAAGTCCTACCCAAGGGCACCTCATTATTAGCTTGAAGACCACAAGATACCCACCGACTGGATTAAGACAACCTCTTGTCCACTCGGTTGGAAACCACTCGGAGGATTATCTTATACTCGACGACTGGATTCCACTCGGTGAAGACGAGAAGCCAGTCGACATCGAAGGCCAGAAGCCACCCCAGGGAGGCCAACGGGCATACGTTAAACTACTGTAGTTATTGTCATTTATGGCATACGTTACCTGTAACGTATGCATTTATTCTCACTTATTGCACCCTTGAAGGTTGGACACTTATGAGGGGCAGCGCACTCTATATAAGCCACCCCTCCCCTCTGGCACAAGAGTCCGCATTCTGTAACACCTATATTCCACTCGACATTAGAGCTCTAGAGCACTGAGACGTAGGGCTATTACCTCCACCGCAGAGGGGCCTGAACTCATACAACCTTGCTCGTACCCTACTCATCTACTTTCAGACTTATTCCCATGACAGTTGGATCCCACCATGGGGTAGGCGTCTAGGCGAGTTCCGACAAGTTTGCGTTTTTTCTCCTTCACCATGTCTTCCGGTGGCTATTTGTGCTTGGGCCACGAGATCGTCTTCGGCACACTCGTTTTCGTCGCCGACGATTCGGCATGGCTTCGGGAGGCGGCTCTCGACGTCGAGGCGCTTCCAGTTCGTGGAGCGACATTCTTCCGTGCTAGTTCCTACGGGGTTCTTCTCCGCCAGCCGTCGACTACGCTCCCCATCGCGCGTCGGAACAAGCGATCCGGTCGCTCGCAGCTCCAGCGCTGGATGCACCATGCACTCGCGCGTCAGGCGTCTTCGCCGCAGGTGGTGGCCATCGAGCGTGCTACAGCTTTGTGTGCTGCCTCCCACTCGGTGTCAGATCCGTCTGGCTCTTCTTCCGAGTGCGAGAGTTGCAGCCCTAAGGCGGAGATCTTCATGGCCGACTCACACGAGAGCCCGCCAAGGGGCAGTCGGGGCAAGCGGAAAGCCGGAGAGACTTCAGGCGCACGTCATCATCAGCGCCCTCCGACATCCGGTCAGCGTTCTCGTCAGAACAACGTTGAGGTATTCCGCACGCCCGTCCTCAACTTGGCTGCGGCCACAAGGATTGACGACTCCATCCAGCCAATGAATTCAGAGGTGGGCAGAGGTTTGGAGCAGATCCGTGCGCTGTTGTAGGCGGCGCAGCAGCAGAATTCCGCTGTTTCTTAGTCTCACAACAGATTGCACAACAATTTTGTGTGAGCAGACACAGTTCGGTCGGTTTGCAGCCCGGGTTCTCCCCAGCATCGCATAGGAGGAGATCGCCGAAAAGATCGATACAGAGACTGCGGTCGGATTCCACTTCCCCCCGGTTCTATCACGACGATCGCCATCGTTCATGCTCTCCTCCGCGGAGTGGTTCGTACGTGCCCCGACACTAGGACGAAAGGCTATCGGTGGGCGATGAACGCGACCAAAGGCGTGATGTAAGGGACTATCTCACTAAGAAGAGAGTTGATAGAGGTCGAGCCCACCGTGACAGATACGACGGAGATCGTCTAAGTGGAAGTGGCTCTGTCATCTCTGGCCCAGAGTGTTTCAGCCAAGCAATCCGCTCTGCTGATATTCCTCCCAACTTCAGGTTGGCGGCCGGAATAAGCAAGTTCACCGGAGAATCCAAGCCAGAAACATCGTAGATGATTATCGAGTGGTAGTTCAGATCGGCGGCGGCAACGACAACGTCACAATGAAGCACTTGCCCCTCATGCTGGATGGTTCGTCCCTTGCTTGGCCGAATCAACTAGCTCCTTCAAGCATATACTGTTGGGCAGAATTGGCCCGAGTGTTTATCAAGACCTTCGAGGGCACCTGCAAGCGCCCTGCTGGTCTCACCGAGCTACAACATTGTATCCACAAGCTGAGTGAGTCTTTGCACGATTTCATCCAGCGCTGGACCACTCTCCACCACACGGTGGAGAACGTGACCGAGCATCAGGCAGTCTGCGCTTTCAAAGCAGGCATTAGGTACCGAGAGCTGTACTTGAAGTTCGGTCGGACAGGAGACATGTCCATGAGCAAGATGATGGAGATAGCAACCCGCTATGCCAATGGAGAAGAAGAAGACCGCCTCCGCAGCGGCAAAGGCAAAAGCAGTCGACGGAGATGCCAATTCCAACCGAAAGCAGAAGCAGAAGGTGGAGCGCACACCGCCGGTAGAAGCAGCCACTCTGGGAGCAGGAAAGTTCAAGGGAAAGGCCAAGGGTCAATTCCCCCCAAGAAATTCCAAAAGCACTAGGGACCAGATGTCCTTGATGAGCCATGTGCAATCCACACGAAAATAGATGAAGAAGGCAACACTATAGTGCCTAAGCATACCACTCGACAGTTCCGGCTGTTGATCCAAAATATCGGAGAGGATCAGTCGAGTGAGAAAGATCAAGAGAAAGAGGACACCGACACTCTCAAGGGGATGGACATTCCGATGTCCAAACTCAGCGAGAGCAATATGCAGTTCCACGGAGTGATCTGAGCGAAGAAGGCCAAGTCACTCGACCAGATCGCATTAGATGTCGTTTTCGGCTCTAACAAGAACTTCTGCAAAGAGAAACTGACGTTCGAGGTGGTGGACTTCTAGAGTGCCTACCACGCCATACTTGGTCGTCTAGCTTACGTACGTTTCATGGCCTGACCATGTTACATATATTTCAAGATGAAGATGCCAGGGCCAAAAGGAGTCATCACCATCACTGGTAATCGGCAGAGGGCAGAAGAGTGTTTGCAGCAGGACTCCAGGATCGCCGACCAGCAGCTGGTAATGGTGGAGCTTGATGAGTACTGGAAGACAACAGACCCTGTTGAACTGATGCGCTCGAAGAAGCCAGCTTTTGAGTCTGCATTCCAGTCGGCAGGAGAAATCAAGAAAGTCAACATTCACCAGACGGATCCCACAGCTGCCCCGACCAACATCTCAACAACTCTTGATCCTAAATAGGAAGCCGAGCTCATCCAGTTCCTCCGTGAGAACTGGGACATGTTCGCATGGAAGCCCGCTGACATGCCTGGTGTGCCCAGGGAACTGGCTGAGCACCGACTAAGAGTCGACCCCAAGGCTCGGCGTGCCAAAGAACATTCGCGTCGGTCCACCACGCAGAAGAGAAAAGCAATCAGCGAAGAAGTGGCTAAACTCCTAGAGGCCAAGTTCATTTGCGAAGTTTACCACTCCGACTGGCTCACGAATGTCGTCATGGTGCCTAAGAAGGACAAGTCACTCTGAATGTGCATCGACTTCAAGCATATCAATAGGGTTTGCCCGAAAGATCACTTCCCGCTCCCCCACATAGATCAGATTGTCGACTCGACTGCGGGATGCGAGCGATTTTCTTTTTTACATGCTTACTTTGGGTACCACCAGATCCGTCTGTATGGCCTAGATGAAATAAAAACGGCCTTCATCACCCTGTTTGGGTGCTTCTGCTACATCACTATGCCATTCGGTCTAAAAAATGTAGGAGCTACTTTTATGCGCATGATTCACAAATGCCTCCTCGATCAGATTAGTCGGAACGTGGAGGCATACATGGACAAGATATCGTAGTCAAGTCACGCAAAGGTTCCGACCTGCTGACTGACTTGGCAGAAACATTTGCCAACCTTCGAAGGTACGACATCAAGCTCAACCCAGCCAAGTGCACATTCGGAGTCCCGAGCGGCAAGTTACTTGGTTTTCTCGTTTCCGAATGAGGAATCGATGTTAATCCCGAAAAGATTGGGGCAATCGTCCGAATGAAAAGCCCCGTGCAAGTACACGACGTTCAGAAGCTTACAGGGTGTTTGGCAACATTAAGCATATTCATATCTCGACTCGGAGAGAAAGCCCTATCACTATACCCACTCATGAAGAAGTCAGATACATTCGAGTTAACTCCCGAAGCAGAAGCTGCATTCATCGAGTTAAAGACTCTGCTATCCACCCATCCGGTTGATACGTCCATTTTGCATCATGCTTTCATGTTGATATTTATCGCATTTTGGGCTGTTATCACACTTCACGGTACAATACTTATGCCTTTTCTCTCTTATTTTGCAAGGTTTACATGAAGAGGGAGAATGCCGGAAACTGGAATTCTGGCCTGAAAAAGGAGCAAGTTTGAGATACCTATTCTGCGAAACTCCAAAAGCCGTGAAAATCAATGTGGAATTTTTTGGGATTTATAAAAAATACTGGGCCAAAGAAGTGCCAGAGGGGCGCCAGCAGGAGGCCACAAGCCTTCTAGGCGCGGCCTCCTCCCTGGCCGCGCCTAGGGGGCTTGTGAGCTCCCTGCTGGCCCACTGGCCCCCTCTTTTTCTATAAGAAGGGTTTCGGTCTGAAAAAAAATCAAGAGGAGGCTTTTCGGAGGATTCGCCGCTGCCATGAGGCGGAACTTGAGCAAAACCAATCTAGAGCTCCGGAACGACGATCCTGCCGGGGAAACTTCCCTCCCGGAGGGGGAAATCGTCGCCATCGTGATCACCAACACTCCTCTCATCGGAGGGGACTCATCACCATCAACATATTCATTAGCACCATCTCATCTCCAAACCCTAGTTCATCTCTTGTAACCAATCTCCGTCTCGCGACTCCGATTGGTACTTGTAAGGTTGCTACTAGTGTTAATTACTCTTTGTAGTTGATGCAAGTTGGATTACTTGGTGGAAGAGTTTATGTTCAGATCTTTAATGCTACTCATTACCTCTCTGGTCATGAATATGATTATGCTTTGTGAGTAGTTACTTTTGTTCCTGAGGACATGGCATAAGTCTTGCTATAAGTAGTCATGTGAATTTGGTATTCGTTCGATATTTTGATGTGTTGTATGTTGTTTTTCCTCTAGTGGTGTTATGTGAACGTCGAATACATAACACTTCACCATTATTTGGGCCTAGAGGAAGGCATTGGGAAGCAGTAACTAGATGATGGGTTGCTAGAGTGACAGAAGCTTAAACCCTAGTTTATGTGTTGCTTCGTAAGAGCATCTCTAGTGGATCCTCTATATGGAGGTGTATAGCAAATATATACCATGCCAACAGTTTTTTTACCTCCCAGCGGCTCGTGTAAAACGGCGTGTAAACATCCATGCCCAGGCCACAACGGTAGGAGGCGTGGAAATAAACACGAGCCAGCCACGCTCGTGAGCTCGCGTCGTCCCACGCCTGCGTCCCAGAGCTCCCTCCTCTTCCTGCGTGTGCCCACCCCGGCCCTCCTCTTGGCCTCCCCCGGCGCCCGCCTCCTCGCGTCCTTCGCGTCCAGGGAGCCCAAGCTCGGCGGCGGCGGATCGGAAGGCGGAGACGGTGCGGGATCTGGGGGCAGAGGCGGCGGGGGACGGGATCTAGGGGCAGAGGCGGCGGCGGGGCGGCGCTGCGGGGTGCGGGCTGGCGGCGGCGGGGCGGGGTGGCCGGGGTGTGGGGCGGCGGCGGGGCGGGGTGGCCGGGGTGCGGGGTGGCCGGGGTGCGGGGCGGCGGCGGGGCGGGGTGCGGGGCGGGCTGCTGGCGGGGTGCTGGTGGGCTGGCGGTGGCGCTGTGCGGGCGGCGCGGCGGCGCTGCGGGGTGCGGGGTGCGCAGCCGCCTCCGGTCTCCCCTCCCCCTTCCTCCGGCCGCCGCCCGCCGGTCCACCGCCGCCTCCTCCTCCCTGAGAAGCAAGGCCGGGGCTCCCTGTGCCCGGACGCCCGCTCGTCCCGGCCGCGCCGCCTGCGGCCCGGCCGCGCCGTCCTCACCCCCAGTTCGGCCTGCAGGGCTTCGGGTACTCGTCGGAGACGAGGTTGGGGCCGTTGCTGTGGTGGCCCACCGGTCACCCTAGCGATGGGAATGGAACGAGGGAGGCACCCTCGAGTCCATGGACATCTTGGATGCCATGGGGAAGGCTGCCGGCGACGAGGGAGACGGCTGCAATGCGGCGAAGCTCCCCTGTATTGTTCTCTGAACCTGTGTGCACTACCGAATCTCTTATCTTGCAGAGGGGGAAAGAATGAGGGGAATATACACGTCCTAATTTACACGTTCCACTGAAAAACTAGACGTGTATAATTTCCACGCCGTGTATATGGACGTGTATATGAAGATATACACGTTCAAATATACACCATCCACTAGAGATGCTCTAAGGGGCTGATTTGGATCCACTAGTTTAATGCTATGGTTAGACTTTGTCTTAATTCTTCTTTCATAGTTGCGGATGCTTGCGAGAGGGGTTAATCATAAGTGGTATGCTTGTCCAAGTAAGGCAGTACCCAAGCGCCGGGCCACCCACATATCAAACTACCAAAGCAACGAACGCGAATCATATCAACATGATGAAAACTTGCTTGACAGAATTTCCCATGTGTCCTCGGGAGCGTCTTACCTCCTAGAAGACTTTTTCCAGGCTTGTCCCTTGCTACAAAAGGGATTGGACCACTTTGCAGCACCGTTGCCACTTTTGTTACTTGTTGCTTGCTACGAATCATCTCACCACACAATTACTTGTTACCAATAATTTCAGTGGTTGCAGATATTACCTTGCTGAAAACCACTTGTCAGATCCTTCTGCTCCTCGTTGGGTTTGACACTCTTACTTATCGAAAGGACTACGATAGATCCCCTATACTTTTGGGTCATCAAGACTCTTTTCTGGCACCGTTGCCAGGGAGTGAAGCGCCTTTGGTAAGGAAACATCCATATAGTGTGCTGAAATTTATTACCACTTGTCACTATGGAAACTAATCCTTTGAGGGGCTTGTTCGGGGTATCTTCACCTCGAACGGAAGCACAAAGATTTGCTCCTAAACCTGCTGCACCTACTGAAAATATTTGCTTCGAATTTCCTTCGGGTATGCTTGAGAAACTACTAGCTAATCCTTTTACACGAGATAGAACATCACTTCCAGACTTGCATCTAATCTCTGTAGATGAAGTTTGTGGTTTATTTAAGCTTGCAGGTTTGCCCGAGGATGAGGTCAAGAAGAAGGTATTTCCCTTCTCTTTGAGGGATAAGGCGTTGACATGGTATAGGCTATGTGATGATACAGGATCATGGAACTACAATCGGTTGAAATTGGAATTTCATCAAAAGTTTTATCCTATGCATTTAGTACATCGTGATCGGAATTATATTTATAATTTTTGGCCTTGTGATAGAGAAAGCATCGCTCAAGCTTGGGGGAGGCTTAAATCAATGTTATATTCATGCCCCAACCATGAGCTCTCGAGAGAAATTATCATTCAGAACTTCTATGCTCGGCTTTCTCATGATGATCGCATCATGCTTGACACTTCTTGTACCGGTTCTTTTTTGAAGAGAGATATTGACTTCAAATGGAATTTACTAGAAATAATTAAACGCAACTCTGAAGATTGGGAGCTTGATGAAGGTAAGGAGTCAGGTATGAATTTCAAGTTTGATTGCGTTAAATCCTTTGTTGAAACAAATACCTTTTGTGATTTTAGCGCTAAGTATGGACTTGACTCTGACATAGTAGCTTCATTGTGTGAATCATTTGCTGCTCATATTGATCTCCCCAAAGAGAAGTGGTTTAAATATCATCCTCCCTTAGAAGTTGATGACCCACAAGTATAGGGGATCAATCATAGTCCTTTCGATAAGTAAGAGTGTCGAACCCAACGAGGAGCGGAAGGCTCTAATAAACGGTTTTCAGCAAGGTAATAACTGCAAGCACTGAAAGTAGCGGTAACAAGTGATGATGTAGCGAGGTGAAACATAGCAAGTGAAAAGTAACAATTAACAAGTAGTAGCAATGGTGCAGCAAGTGGCCCAATTCCTTTTGCAGCAAGGGACAAGCCTGAACAAAGTCTTATAGGAGGAAAAACGCTCCCGAGGGCACACGGGAATTTCTGTCATGCTAGTTTCATCATGTTCATGTGTTTCGCGTTTGTTACTTTGATAGTTTGATATGTGGGTGGACCGGCGCTTGGGTACTGCCCTTACTTGGACAAGCATCCCACTTATGATTAACCCCTCTCGCAAGCATCCACAACTACGAAAGAAGAATTAAGACAATGTCTAACCATAGCATTAAATAAGTGGATTCAAATCAGCCCCTTACGAAGCAACACATAGACTGGGGTTTAAGCTTCTGTCACTCCAGCAACCCATCATCTACTTACTACTCCCCAATGCCTTCCTCTAGGCCCAAGTATGGTGAAATGTTATGTAGTCGACGTTCACATAACACCACTAGAGGAAAAGACAACATACACCATATCAAAATAATGAACGAATACCAAATTCACATGACTATTATTAACATGACTTATCCCATGTCCTCAGGAACAAAAGTAACTACTCACAAAGCATAATAATAATCATGATCAGAGGTGTAATGAATAGCATCAAGGATCTGAACATAAACTCTTCCACCAAGTAATCTAACTAGCATCAACTACAAGGAGTAATCAACACTACTAGCAACCTTACAAGTACCAATCTTAGTCGCGAGACAGAGATTGGTTACAAGAGATGAACTAGGGATTGGAGAGGAGATGGTGCTGATGAAGGTGTTGATGAAGATGCCTCCCCTCCGATGAGAGGAGTGATGGTGATGACGATGGCGACGATTTCCCCCTCCGGGAGGGAAGTTTCCCCAGCAGAATCGTCCTGCCGGAGCTCTAGATTGGATCTGCTCAAGTTCCGCCTCGTGGTGGCGGCAAAACCACGAAAAAGCTCCCCCTTGATTTTTTCTAGAACGAAACCCTTCATATAGCAAAAGAGGGGGCCAGTGGGCCGTCAAGGAGCCCACAAGCCCTGTATCCGCCACCAGGGGGGTGGCGGCTACCAGGCTTGTGGCTCCCTGGTAGCTCCCCTTTGGTACTTCTTTCGCCTAGTAGTTTTTATATATTCCCAAAAAATTCCACGTAAATTTTTAGGGAATTTGGAGTTGTGCGGAATAGAGGACTCAGATTTGCTCCTTTTCCAGTCCAGAATTCCAGCTGCCTGAATTCTCCCTCTTGAAATAAACCTTGCAATATAAGAGAGAAAAGGCATAAATATGGTACCACAACGTAATATAACAGCCCATAAAGCGATAAATATCAACATGAAAGCATGATGCATAATGGACGTATCAACTCCCCCAAGCTTAGACCTCGCTTGTCCTCAAGCGAAAACCAAGTTCCATAAACATGTCCACATGTTTAGAGACAAAGGTGTCGATAAAACATAATACGGACATGAGGGCATCATGATCACACTTAGAACAACAATACATCATAAAGATTCTTATGGGAAAGTAACAATTCCTTCACAAAGCAAATTTACGTAGAGGAGCCTCCTCTTCATCGGAACTCGTTTGTTCCTTCCCCTTGGGCTCATAGTCCTCTTCCTCGTCAGTGGTCCAGCCATATGGTTCCAAGTCCCCATAACCTTGGGGTTAGCAAGGTAATCAGCCACATAGCTCCCCCCTCTGAATCCTGAGAAGACATCTTGACCTAGATCTGCGGCAGAAAACAGGCTCGAAACGAAAACAGAGGAAAACTGCACGATACGGAGATCAAAACCTTCGGGCATATATATAATGATTTTTTCTGGACCAGAAGGAGTGCTCCGCAAGAAAACGGAGTCCGGGAGGCACACGAGGTGCCCACAACCCTCTAGCCGCCACCAGGGGGGTAGGTGGCGGCTACCAAGTTTGTGGCCGCCTCGTGCGCTCTCCGGACTGCTTTTTATTTTTCTAATTTTCCAAAAATTCCAAAACGGAGGAAATTTCCTATTGGAATAGCTTCAGAGTCCAATTACTTACCGAAACAGATACCTCTTTGTTTTCAGGGTCTGAAACAGGCTGATACACATCCCTTATGTACTCCTCTGGAGTTATGATTTTGATGATATTGGTCTCAACATTTATGGGAGTACCGGAGATATAATGCTTGATTCTTTGCCCATTTAATACTCTAGGAAAATTTCCTTCCGTGTTATTGATTTTGATGGCACCGGAACGATATACTTCCTCGATAATGTAAGGACCTTCCCATTTAGAGAGAAGCTTGCCTGCGAAGAATCTTAAGCGAGAATTGTATAGCAGGACATAATCACCTACATTAAACTCTCATTTCTGTATTGTTTATCGTGCCAGCTCTTAACCTTTTCCTTGAACAACTTGTCATTCTCATATGCCTGGGCCCTCCATTCATCTAATGAGCTGATATCAAACAACCGCTTTTCACCGGCAAGTTTGAAATCGAAGTTGAGCTCTTTGATTGCCCAATAAGCTTTACCGTAAACCATTTTATACGGCGACATGACCATGGGATTCTTATAAGCAGTCCTATAAGCCCATAGTGCATCGTCAAGTTTGCTAGACCAATTCTTTCGAGATCTATTGACAGTCTTTTGTAGGATCAATTTGATCTCCCTATTACTCAACTCCACTTGAACACTAGGCTGAGGATGATAAGGAGATGCAACTCTATGGTTGACATCATACTTAGCGAGCATCTTGCGGAAAACACCATGAATGAAGTGTGAACCGCCATCAGTCATCAAATATCTAGGGACTCCAAATCTTGGGAAAATGACTTCTTTAAGCATCTTAATAGAGGTGTGGTGATCAACATTTTTAGTGGGGATAGCCTCTACCCACTTGGTGACATAATCCACAGCAACTAAGATGTGAGTGTACCCATTGGAACTCGGGAAGGGTCCCATATAATCAAAGCCCCAGACATCAAATGGTTCAATGACAAGTGAATAGTTAATAGGCATTTCCTGACGCTTACTGATGTTCCCTATTCTTTGGCATTCGTCACAAGACAAGACAAACTTACGGGCATCCTTGAAGAGAGTGGGCCAATAGAAACCTGATTACAATACCTTATGAGCAGTTCTATCTCCAGCATGATGTCCTCCGTAGGCTTCGGAATGACACTTCTGTAGGATCTGTCCCTGTTCATGTTCAGGCACACAACATCTAATAACACCATCTACTCCTTCCTTATAAAGGTGAGGATCATCCCAAAAGTAGTGTCTCAAATGAAAGAAGAATTTCTTCTTTTGCTGATAGGTGAAACTGGGTGGTATGTATTTGGCTACGATATAATTTGCGTAATCAGCATACCACGGTGCACTATGTGAAGTGCGATGACATTTAATTGCTCATCAGGAAAGCTGTCATCAATTGGTAGTGGGTCATCAAGGACATTCTCTATCGTATACAGAGAAGAAGCTATCCTTCCGAGTGATTTTCTCCAAAATTCTCCCCGGGTCGAACTCTTCTCAGAAGATGAAGCTGAACAAGCCCGACAGGACGGAGTCGATCTTTTGGAGGAGGAACGCGAGATGGCCCTGATTCGGTCGACGATCTACCAACAAGACTTACGTCGGTTCCATTCAAGAGAGGTGAGGAGTCGTACGTTCCAAGCAGGAGATTTGGTGCTCCGAGTACATCAGCAGAGACCACACAAGTTAGCTCCCGCCTGGGAAGGACCCTTCATCGTCTCCATGGTGCTGAACAACGGAGCCTACCGGCTCTACAATCTCGAGAAAAGGATCGATGAGCCGCGGGCGTGGGACGGAGATTTACTTAAGAGTTTTATGCTTGATTAGCGACTATTTTGATGTAACGAACAAGATTTCCTAAAGCAATATACTTGCGAGAAGTTTTGATTATTGCAATATATCTGTTGACTCCGGTCTAGAAAACTTCTCCGAGTGAAGAACTAACCTCTCACGCGGGGGATTAGCCGCGAACCAGATTCGCCTAAGTTAGAAAACTTCTCCAAGTGAAGAGCTACCCTCTCACTTGGGGGCTTAGCCGCGAACCAGATTCGCCTAAGTTAAAAAACTTCTCCGAGTGAAGAGCTACCCTCTCACTCGGGGGCTTAGCCGCGAACCAGATTCGCCTAAGTTAAAAAACTTCTCTCAGTGAACAGCTACCCTCTCACTCGGGGGCTTAGCCGCGAACCAGATTCGCCTAAGTTAAAAAACTTCTCCTTGTGAAGAGCTACCCTCTCACTCGGGGACTTAGCTGCGAACCAGATTCGCCTAAGTTAAAAATTTCTCCGATGGAAGAATAATCGTCTCATTCCAAGGCTTAGTCGCGAACCAGATTCACCTAAGTGACAAAAAACCCAACCCCACTTCGAATCAAGCTTCGCTTGGGCCGCAGACTTTGCGTATGCCCAGAGCATTCCCAAAAAGAAATTCAGTCGACAAAGATAAACTCAAATTCAGTCAAAACGAGCAAATTAATGATACCCGACGCAGATCAAGGTTATCCGTGCAGGACAAAAGCACTCGGGTTATTACCCAACGAAGTTAAATGTGTTTACAGAACCACTCGGCATACCGAGGCAAATCAAAGTTATTTCTCACGTAGGTTCGTCTTCCTCACGCCTCACCTGGACTGGCCGGTTCCACGAAGGTGTCGAGGTCTATGACGTCGGTGATGGGCGCTACTGCAACAAAAGACCTTCCGACGGTGCCAGAGACAAGCATGCTGACGGGAGACTATTCTTGTCTTGATACTCCTCAGCAACGACATTAGGAATCCTTCTGCTACGGCTACGCCTTTAGGGACTTCCTTGGCAAATATGCAAAGTATTCCCCCGTAGCCTTGGAGCCTTGCGTTGGTGTTCCCTCAAAGCGGAAAGGGTGATGTAGCACACTGGTGGTAAGTATTTTCCTCAGTTTTGAGAACCAAGGTATCGATCCAGTGAAGGATTATCACAAGTACCTGCACAAACACAAAGAGCTTGCACCCAACGCTATGAAGGGGTTGTCAATCCCTTATAGATTGTTTGCCAAGTGAGAACTGAAAGCAAAAAGAAACAACACAAAGTAAAAGCAAAAGTGGAAACGATAGGTGTGAATAGACCCGGGGGCCGTAGTGTTCACTAGTGGCTTCTCTCATGAAAGCAAGTAGACGGTGGGTGAACGAATTACTGTCGAGCAATTGATAGAACCGCGCAAAGTCGTGACGTTATCTATGGCAATGATTATATCTATAGGCATCACGTCCAAAAAAAAGTAGACCGATACTTTCTGCATCTACTACTATTATTCCACACGTCGACCGCTATCCAACATGCATCTAGTGTATTAAGTTCATGATAACAGAGTAACGCCTTAAGCAAGATGAGATGATGTAGATGGACAATCTCATATCTACGATAAAAGCCCATCTTGTTACCCTTGATGGCAACAACATGATGCGTGCCTTGCTGCCCCTTCTGTCACTCGGAAAGGTCACCACACGGTATGAACCCAAAACCAAGCACTTCTCCCATTGCAAGAATCATAGATCTGTTGGCCAAACAAAACCCAAGACTCAGAGAGACTTACAAGGATATCAAATCATGCATATAATAAATCAGCAAAGACTCAAATATATATCATAGATAATCTGATCAAAAATCCGCAATTCATCGGATCTTGACAAACACACCGCCATAGAGGATTACATCGGATAGATTTCCATGAGGATCATGGAGAACTTTGTATTGAAGATCCAAGAGAGAGAAGAAGCCATCTAGCTACTAACTACGGACCCATAGGTATGAAGTTAACTACTCACGAGTCATTGGAGGGGCGATGATGTTGATGAAGAAGCCCTCCAACTCCAAAGTCCCCTCCGGCACGGCACCGGGAAGGGTCTCCAGATGAGATCTCGCGGAAACGGAAGCTTGCGACGGTGGAAAAGTGTTTTCGTGGATGCCCTGATTTTTTCTGGATTTTTAGGGAATTTGTAGGCCAAAGACCTAGGGCAGGGGAGTGCCAGGGGGGCCACAGGCTTGGTTGCCGCATCCTCCCCACTCGCCGCGGCAACAGGGCTTGTGGGCCCCCTGTGGGCCCACTGCCTTGGCCCTCAAGCCTCCCGATCTTCTTTCGTTCTGGAAAAAAATATTTCGGGGATTTTATTCCGTTTGGACTCCGTTCCAAAATTAGATCTGAAAAGAGTCAAAAACACAGAAAAAACAGGAACTGGCACTTCTCCCAAAGGATGACAATTGATAGACTAATCATGCTCAGACTTCATCACATAGCGGTTCACCATACGTGCATGCTACGGGAATCACTAACTTCAACAGAAGTATTTCTAGATCCACAACACCTTACTAATATAACTTCAATATTACCATAACAACAACTCAAAACTAGTTGAGATGAATCAAACTTCTCTAACTATTCAATGCACATGAAGGTGGAAGTTTTCGTATCCCTTTGGATAACTACCCCTTTTGAGACTACTTTCATAGCATAGATCAACTACCAAGCCACGCACCGCTGATGACCCACAAGTATAGGGGATCAATCGTAGTCCTTTCAATAAGTAAGAGTGTAGAACCCAACGAGGAGCAGAAGGCTCTGATAAACGGATTTCAGCAAGGTAATAACTGCAAGCACTGAAATTCTCCCCCTTATCCGTTTATCAGAGCCTTCTGTTATCATGAACTTAATACACTAGATGCATGTTGGATAGCGGTCGACGTGTGGAATAATAGTAGTAGATGCAGAAAGTATCGGTCTACTTTTTTTGGACGTGATGCCTATAGATATAATCATTGCCATAGATAACGTCACGACTTTGCGCAGTTCTATCAATTGCTCGACAGTAATTCGTTCACCCACCGTCCACTCGCTTTCATGAGAGAAGCCACTAGTGAACACTACGGCCCTCGGGTCTATTCACACCTATCGTTTCCACTTTCGCTTTTACTTTGTTTTGTTTCTTTTTCGCTTTCAATTATCACTTGGCCAACAATCTATAAGGGATTGACAACCCCTTCATAGCGTTGGGTGCAAGCTCTTTGTGTTTGTGCAGGTACTTGTGATAATCCTTCACTGGATCGATACCTTGGTTCTCAAAACTGAGGGAAATACTTACCACCACTGTGCTACATCACCCTTTCCGCTTTGAGGGAACACCAACGCAAGGCTCCAAGGCTACGGGGGAATCCTTTGCATATTTGCCAAGGAAGTCCCTAAATGCGTAGCCGTAGCTGAAGGATTCGTGATGCCGTTGCTGAGGAGTATCAAGACAAGAATAGTCTCCCGTCAGCACGCTTGTCTCTGGCACCGTCGGAAGGTCTTTTGTTGCAATAGCACGCATCACCGACGTCATCGACCTCGACACCTTCGTGGAACCGGCCAGTCCAGGTGAGGCGTGAGGAAGACGAACCTACGTGAGAAATAACTTTGATTTGCCTTGGTGTGCCGAGTGGTTCTGTAAACACATTTAACTTCGTTGGGTAATAACCCGAGTGCTTTTGTCCTGCACGGATAACCTTGATCTGCGTCGGGTATCATTAATTTGCTCGTTTTGACTGAATTTGAGTTTATCTTTGTCGACTGAATTTCTTTTTGGGAATGCTCTGGGCATACGCAAAGTCTCCGGCCCAAGCGAAGCTTGATTCGAAGTGGGGTTGGGTTTTGTCACTTAGGTGAATCTGGTTCGCGACTAAGCCTTGGAATGAGACGATTATTCTTCCATCGGAGAAATTTTTAACTTAGGCGAATCTGGTTCGCAGCTAAGTCCCCGAGTGAGAGGTTAGCTCTTCACAAGGAGAAGTTTTTTAACTTAGGCGAATCTGGTTCGCGGCTAAGCCCCCGAGTGAGAGGGTAGCTGTTCACTCAGAGAAGTTTTTTAACTTAGGCGAATCTGGTTCGCGGCTAAGCCCCCGAGTGAGAGGGTAGCTCTTCACTCGGAGAAGTTTTTTAACTTAGGCGAATCTGGTTCGCGGCTAAGCCCCCAAGTGAGAGGGTAGCTCTTCACTCGGAGAAGTTTTCTAACTTAGGCGAATCTGGTTCGCGGCTAATCCCCCGAGTGAGAGGTTAGTTCTTCACTCGGAGAAGTTTTCTAGACCGGAGTCAACAGATATATTGCAATAATCAAAACTTCTCGCAAGTATATTGCTTTGGGGAATCTTGTTCGTTACATCAAAATAGTCGCTAATCAAGCATAAAACTCTTAAGTAAATCTCTGTTCCACGCCCGCGGATCGTCGATCCTTTTCTCGAGATTGTAGAGCCGGTAGGCTCCGTTGTTCAGCACCATGGAGACGATGAAGGGTCCTTCCGAGGCGGGAGCTAACTTGTGTGGTCTCTGCTGATGTACTCGGAGCACCAAATCTCCTGCTTGGAACGTACGACTCCTCACCTGTCTTGAATGGAACCGACGTAAGTCTTGTTGGTAGATCCTCGACCGAATCAGGGCCATCTCGCGTTCCTCCTCCAAAAGATCGACTCCCTCCTGTCGGGCTTGTTCAGCTTCATCTTTTGAGAAGAGTTCGACCCGGGGAGAATTTTGGAGAAAATCACTCGGAAGGACAGCTTCTTCTCTGTATACGATAGAGAATGTCCTTGATGACCCACTACCAATTGATGACAGCTTTCCTGATGAGCAATTAATGTCATCCGCACTTCACATAGTGCACCGTGGTATGCCGATTATGCAAACTATATCGTAGCCAAATACATACCACCCAGTTTCACCTATCAACAAAAGAAGAAATTCTTCTCTGATTTGAGACACTACTTTTGGGATGATCCTCACCTTTATAAAGAAGGAGTAGATGGTGTTATTAGACGTTGTGTGCCTGAACATGAATAGGGACATATCCTGCAGAAGTGTCATTCCAAAGCCTACGGAGGACACCATGCTGGAGATAGAACTGCCCATAAGGTATTGCAATCAGGTTTCTATTGGCCCACTCTCTTCAAGGATGCCCGTAAGTTTGTCTTGTCTTGTGACGAATGCCAAAGGACAGGGAACATCAGTAAGCGTCAAGAAATGCCTATGAACTATTCACTTGTCATTGAACCATTTGATGTCTGGGCTTTAATTATATGGGACCCTTCCCGAGTTCCAATGGGTACACTCACATCTTAGTTGTTGTGGATTACGTTACTAAGTGGGTAGAAGCTATCCCCACTAAAAATGTTGATCACCACACCTCTATTAAGATGCTTAAAGAAGTTATATTCCCAAGATTTGGAGTCCCTAGATACTTGACGACTGATGGCGGTTCACACTTCATTCATGGTGTTTTCCGCAAGATGATAGCTAAGTATGATGTCAACCATAGAGTTGCATCTCCTTATCATCCTCAGTATAGTGGTCAAGTGGAGTTGAGTAATAGGGAGATCAAGTTGATCCTACAAAAGACCGTCAATAGATCTCGAAAGAACTGGTCTAGCAAACTTGACGATGCACTATGGGCTTATAGGACTGCTTATAAGAATCCCATGGGCATGTCACCATACCAAATGGTTTACGGTAAGGCATGTCATTTACCTCTTGAGCTGGAACACAAAGCTTATTGGGCAATCAAAGAGCTCAACTTTGATTTCAAACTTGCCGGTGAGAAGCGGTTGTTTGATATCAGCTCGTTAGATGAATGGAGAGCCCATGCATATGAGAATGCCAGGTTGTTCAAGGAAAAGGTTAAGAGATGGCACGACAAACGAATACAGAAACGAGAGTTCAATGTACGTGATTATGTCTTGCTATACAATTCTCGTTTGAGATTCTTTGCAGGCAAGCTTCTCTCTAAATGGGAAGGTCCCTATGTTGTCGAGGAAGTATATCGTTCCGGTGCCATCAAAATCAATAACACGGAAGGAAATTTTCCTAGAGTGGTAAATGGGCAAAGAATCAAGCATTACATCTCTGGTACTCCCATAAATGTTGAGACCAATATCATCAATGTCATAACTCCACAGGAGTACATAAGGGATGTTTATCGGCCTGTTTCAGACCTTGAAAACGAAGATGTATATGTTTCGGCAAGAAATTGGACTCCCATAAATGCAATCAATGTGAGCATTGACAGTGTTGAGAAAGGGTCTACCAAATATGATGGGACAAAAGCTATCTTGCGCAGTACCAAGAACGAGGAAATCAGTAGGATACTTCGTCTTACCACACAAGACTTCTACGTCTCTCACAATTTCCAGAGGGCAGATAGTGTCTCTATTAGCTAGCGTAATAGTGACATCAATGGGTTCTAACTCAGCAGGTGCAATCTCATATTTGATTTCATCATATAGAGAACGGGGTATTGCACTAACACTAGCTCCCATATCACATAAACCATGGTAATAGTGATCTCCTATCTTAACAGAAACAACGGGCATGCCAACTACATGTCCGTGCTTGTCTTTTGCGTGAGGTTTAGCTATTCTAGCGGAGTCCTCACATAATTTGATAACATGCCCATCTATGTTTTCGGCTAAGAGATCTTTGATAATAGCAACACTAGGTTCAACTCTAATCTCCTCACGGGGTGCAAGTGGTCTATTGTAACGCCTACGTATCACAGTTGGAGCTTTAGAATAATCCTTTATCCTAGCAGGGTATGGTGGTTTCTCAGTGTAAGCACAAGGAACAACAGGATCACTAAAAGCTATGATTTTATCCTCAACTAGATTGGTTTTGGCTATGTTGCTTTCTACAGGAGGATGATATTTAAACCACTTCTCTTTGGGAAGATCAACATGAGCAGCAAAAGATTCACATAGAGAAGCTACTATCTCAGAGTCAAGTCCATATTAGCGCTAAAATCTCTAGAAGTGTTTGTCTCAACAAAAGATTTAATGCAATCAAACTGGAAATTCATACCTGACTCCTTACCTTCCTCCAGCTCCCAATCTTCAGAGTTGCGTTTGATTCTCTCCAATAAATTCCACTTGTGATCAATATCCTTCTTCATAAAAGAACCGGCACAAGAAGTGTCAAGCAAGGTACGATCTTCATGAGAAAGCCGAGCATAAAAGTTTTGAGTGATGATTTCTCTCGAGAGCTCATGATTGGGGCATGAATATAACATTGATTTAAGCCTCCCCCAAGCTTGAGCTATGCTTTCCCTCTCACGAGGCCAAAAGTTATAAATAAAGTTCCGATCACGATGTACTAAATGCATAGGATAGAACTTTTGATGAAATTCCAATTTCAACCGATTGTAGCCCCATGATCCAACATCATCACATAGCCTATACCATGTCAATGCCTTCTCCTTCAAAGATAAAGGAAAGACTTTCTTCTTTACCTCATCCTCTGGCAAACCTGCAAGCTTAAGTAAACCACAAACTTCATCAACATAGATTAGATGAAAGTCTGGATGTGAAGATCCATCTCCTGTAAAAGGATTAGCCAGCAGTTTCCACAAGATGCTCCAAGCAAAACTCATAACATGTGGTGAATAAAAATATAGCCCCAAGTAACGTTACCGATGGATTGAAGACGAAAGAGGGGATGCCTTCCCGGGGCATCCCCAAGCTTAGGCTTTTACGGCATCCTTGAGTCAACTTGGGGTGCCTTGGGCATCCCCAAGCTTCAGCTCTTGCCACTCTTTATCTTTTTGTCCATAAGAACTTCACCTAAAACTTGAAAAATTCACAACACGAAACTTAAACAGAAACTCGTGATAACATTAGTATAAGAAAGCAAACCACCACTTCCTTAGGTACTGTAGCAAACTTAAATTCTACTTATGTTGATGTTGGGTTACTGTATTTTCAATCTTCCATAGCTAATACCCCCAATAGTATCCATAGTTTCATCAAAATAAGCAACCAACTCAACAAAAACAGAATTTGTTAACAGCAGACCAGTCTGTAGCAATCTGTATACATCGTATACTTCTGGTAGTTCAAAAATTCTGAAAAATTTCGAAAGTCTAGAGAATTTGCATAGCAATCAGCAGGAAAAAGAATCAACTCAAAAGCTTTTACAGAAAAAAACTGAAAATTCTTTTGTTGAGCACAAAGTTTCTGTCTTTCCCAGCATGACCAAACGATCATCCCCAAGACTAATTCATAACAGTTTTGCTTGGCACAGACGCAAAAAGAAACACAAAAGACACAATCATAACAGAATTATGAAAGTGTGGAAAACACAAAACAGAAAGCAAAAGGATAGATTCGTTGGGTTGCCTCCCAACAAGCGCTATTGTTTAATGCCCTTAGCTAGGCATAGATAAATCAATGATGCTCACACAAAAGACAAGAATTGAAGCACAACGAGAGCATCATAAAGCATGTGAAAATCATATCTAAGTCTAACATACTTCCTATGCATAGGCATTTTATAGGAAAACAGGTTGTCAAGACAACCAATAGTTGCCATATGCATGGAAGAAGAAAGAGACAATAGCAATCTCCATATAACGAGAGGTAATTCGGTAACATGAAAGTTTCTACCACAATATTTTCCTCTCTCATAGCAATTACATGTGGGATCATATTCGAATTCAACAATGTAACTATCACAAAGGATATTCTTTTCACGATCCACATGCATGCAAAGTTGACGCTCTTCAAAAATAGTGGGATTATCATCAACGAAAGTCATGACTTCTCCAAACCCACTTTCAATATTATTGCAAATGTCATACTCATCATGAGGCTTAAACAAATTTTCAAGATCATAAGAAAAATCATCACCCCAATCAAGTTCATTGCAATAAGTAGAGGACATAGGAAAACTAGCATCCCCAAGCTTAGGATTTTGCATATTTTTAGCATGATTGTCACTAATAGAATTTACAGTGAAACCATTGCAATCATGCTTTTCATCCAAGGAGCCCTCGTGAATCACTTCATAAATTTCTTCCTCACAATTTTCAGATTCACGCATCTCAAGGAAAACTCCATAAAGAAAATCAAGTGCACTCAACTTACTAGCAATTGGTTCCACATAAGTGGATCTCTTAAAGAGATTATGTAGTGCCCCAGATGTAAACCTTGCCTTATTTGGAACCTGTTGCATGTGGGTCCACCTTGTCAGTGAGTTGATGTATCCAACTGTGCCATGACCTCATGTGGTGTCCCTTGTATTTTCCTTCCTTCCCATGCATGCATGCATAGCATATCGTTGCATGCCCTTGTCTTGTGTTGTGCCATATGATCTTATCATTTCTTGTGGTGGTGGTGAACTTGTGGTTGCACCTTGTGATGCCTTGTGATGATGTTCATGTGGTGTATAGTTAATGTGGGGTGTACATGTGCTAGTATAAACTTGGGATTCAAAACCATCTCCACCCCTCCTCTCTAATTCTCCTATGTCAAGATTCTCTTCTCCCTTCCCTCTTTTGAAGATGCCCATGATTTAGTGTATTTTGTGGAGGATGCCAAGATGTGTTTTGCTGTTTTGATTCTTGCTTTTAAAGGGTGCCAATAAATCCAAAACAGTAAATAAATTGCTATTTTGTATTTAATCAAAATGCTCCACATATTTCTTTTCTATTTATTTCAAATAGGTCATAAATCCTTATGACCAGGGGCATTTTTGTTTTGATTTTTACCCCAACAGAATTGCCACTTGTGTTAAAACTTTTGCTGTGTTTATTTAAAAGAACAAAACCCCTCTCATGCCCCCTCCTCTATCTGTCGCCAATGGCAAAGCCACCAGCGCGGCCCAACCCAACTCCTCACTAGCTCACGCGCGCGGTGCGTCGTCCTCCTCCCTTTCCAGCGAGGCAGGCGGCCCCACCTGTCATCCTCTCTATCCCTCCCCTCGGCTCCACCGAGAGGAACAGCAGCACATGGCCGACGGCACGCCCTCGCGGTCCTCCTCTCTAGCTATTTAACCCCTTGGCGTCCGTGCAGTCGTGTTAGGGTTCCTCCCCGCCGCCGCAACGTCCAGATCCCGATCCCCCCCTCTCTCTCTCATCGCAGCAAGGTGAGGAGCGCTCGGGTCCGCCATGGCCGACGGGTAGGAGTTCGTCACCGCCGTCGATCTACTTCCCCTACCTCCTCTACGACGACTCTAGCAGCTCGAGGACGCCTCCAGGAGCCTGTTCCCGGCTCGAGATCGACCTCCCGCGCGCTGCGTCTACTGGTTCCCCGCGGCGCATCCCCTCCGACGATAATCTTCCCCAACGGCCTTCCTCCACTACTTCCTCTACGAGCCGCTCCTTCCTCGACTCGTACGCGAGGTAGTGCTCCTCCTCCCTCCTCCCTGTCCCAGATCGGGTGTGGTAGCAGTAGGTTTGTTGCGCGCTTGCTCTCTGTCGCCGGTGCCGCCACTCGCCGTCGCTGCGCCGTAGTAGAGCTCCTCGGGTGCAGTTAGCATATGAAATGAGCCCGTGCGTGTGTGGGTTTACTCCCCTCCACGAGCCGTTGCTCGATATGCACCATGTCGCCGGCGAGGGCCTTCCCCTGTTTCGGTCTGCCGCTGGTAGTAGATCAGTAGAGGGACCTCCTTCAGTTCTTTTGTTGCGCGTGTTAGATCAGGCTCCGTAGCGTAGCTCAGTGGTATGTGTCCTATTGTGCCTGATGCGAGGTGCGGGGTTCGATCCCCCCCCGCGGCACCTTTTGTTTCTTTAATTTTTCGGCACAGTTAACTGCAGGGTAGCCTTACCTTGCCTGAACCCTCTGTGCTGTCGATAAAGTTGACAGTAGCAGAGTGGTAGGGGGAAGTTTGTTGCACCAGTGGGTGTTGGGTTCGAATCCCAGGAAGCCCTCCTTTTGTTTTTCTCTTTTTGCTGCAATTTCACTTCCTTCTTTGCTGTTGATGTTCTTGTGACAAAGGCATAGGTGGCCATGGCATTGTGTTTTATTTTTCCTTTGCAGTTATAATGGTGCTAGGTGGTATAGTGTGTGTGGATGTGCTGGTAAGAAGTGCATGTGTGTGTGTGGGCATACACATGAGTGTAGTTGCACTAGATTGTGTGTATGTGGTGCTGCTTATAGTTGTTCCTAGGGATATGATAGCATGTAGTTGAAGCATGTGTAGGTTCTTCATTGTTGTAGGTGCTAGCACTTGATGTTGCACTAGGTTGTGTGTTTATAAATGGAGTTGACCTTGTTCTAGTTGGTTGCTAAGATAACATGTGTAAGTGTGTGGTGTTGATCTTGAGAATGTTGTGCTTGTGGGTGATGTGGACTAGGTGTGTGTGTGAGTAGCATCCCACCTTGGCAAGCAAGCCTTGCACCTCCACATGACCATATGTGAGAGGGCATGGTATGTTGTTTGTGTGCGAGGCTTAATAGTAGGGGTTCATAAGTTGATGTGCATGACACAAACATGGGGTTCAAACCCCCATGTCACTTTGTCATTGTGCACATGAGCTCAACCTTTGTAGTTGTTGTTATAGTGGAAATACATGAAATGATGCCCATTCACTAGGCATGATTTGGAGTAGTTTCCTCTCCCTTAATTTGTGGTCACTTGTTCCAAGTAGGTGCCCACATTTTATATATGATTTCGGGGTAGAAACTCCCAAGGAATCCAGTGGTGAAGTTAGTTTTGCCATTGGGATACTTTATGGAGTTGACATATTCAGATTTGTTGCAAGTTTGCTCTTTGTTTGCATGGAATAGGTGGAGCCCAAGGGCATGAGTTTTTGTGTGATAGTAGTAGGAGTTTTGCTCTACACCATAGTGGTGTCATTTATCACTTGGTGTTATTTTTGTGCAAACTATGCCTAGACAAAGTGGGCATGTGGCTGAAAAAGTCCAGCTTAGTGAAATCTGGAATTTCACAAAGTCTGAGAATCTGGGAACATTTTCTTCTCCTATAGATGAGGATGTGCTGGTCATTGTGTTGTGAACTAGCCTTAGTTCAGTGCTAGGATTTTGGACCTGATATGTTCGTGAAGCTCCCTGTAAAATTTCATCTCATTTGGAGTCCAGTAGGTTTTGTTTTGGTTGCTGTCAAAAAGCTTCAGAACTAAGACAGAAAGTCAGGTGCAGGAATTTTCACCAAGTCCCTGAGATCTGATGGTTTTGGGAAAGTTTGTGGCCTTGTATCTTCTAGAGTCTAATTCCTTTTGCAGTGATTCTTGCTGGTGCTTGTAGTGTTCTTGGTTGGATACAGCCACATATATTATTTGTCATATTTGGAGGGTTGTAGCTATGTTGCATGTAGCTCACAAAGAGCTAAGATGCAGATTATGGCAGATTGTGTAGTATAGTCATTTTGATGATTGTGTGTGCTTAGTTGATGTTGTGGTGTTCTTCCTTGCTCCAACCCATTCATGTTGGGTTGTTATATGTCTTGGCAACCTGGGAATACCAGATTTGTGCCAATTGAGTGTGTGGTGTTTATTCTTCCACGCAGAGCTTCATATCTTGTTTCGTTGATTCCCGTTGATCCGTAGCTCCGTTTGCAATGTTCTTTATATGGTTTTGCATCGTTTTCACGAGCCGCATCTGTTCAGGCCATTCTCATGCATGTAAAAATAGCTTAGTGTACAGTTCTGTCCAGAAATTTATAGTAGTTTCTTTTTCTTGTGCTTGTGATAGAAATAGTGATGCATGCTCATTTTTCATCTCATGCATCATGTGTTTGTTGCATCTTGTGGTGCTGCTGTTCATTGGTTGTTATTCTTATGTTGGGTAGCACCGGGATCGGAGAACGAATACGTGGAGTCAGGAGAGTACGTGCAGGACAAACCAGAACCATTCCAAGCTGAGGATATCACAGGCAAGATGATATGACCTTGATTCCATCTCTAGACTTGTTATGCTAGTCTCGTTTCCATGTCATATTGCTCGCTGCCTACCACTGAAATTAAATTGCCTCTTCATATGCCATGAGCCCAAATACTGTTCCCCTTCATAGCAAAACTTGTATGGCTAAGTAGGCTTTGCTGAGCTACTAATGTTAGCGTTGCTAGATGCAGGTGCTTTGACTCATGTGATAACATGAGCTTGATATCATTATTTTAAATTCTGTTATTTAATTAATGCACCTATATACTTGGTAAATGACGGAAGGTCTAGCCTTTTGCCTGGTGCTTTGTTTCGTTATTGCCGCCTTAGTTACCGGTTACCAGTGTTTGATTCCATAATGATCGCTCCTAACACGTTCGGGGTTGTTATGGGGACCCCCTTGATAAATCGCATAGTGCTAAGGCTTGTCCGGCAGGACCCAACATTGGTGTTAATTTGCTAATCACTTAATAATAAACTGCATAGGGAATAGCTACCCCGAGGATTTTAATCAACAACCCGGGCCAGTGCTCCTTATGAGTGTTGTTCGAAACCAGAGCACCGTGCGGGGCCATCCCGGGGCAACTCCGGAGATTTCTCTGGCCACCGTACGCTTCGCTTATCAGGCGTGTCCTGAGACTGAGATACACGGCTCTTATCGGGTTTGTCGACACGTCGGGAGGTCCTGCTAGCCTTGCCTTACCTTAGCGGTATATCTTGCATATAGGAATCCCAGTGAAGCTTTGGTTTCCCCCAGGGTTGAGGTTTTCCTCTAAGGAATCCGACGAGATCACGAGATTCGTGATAGAGGATGCCTTTGCGGCCTGTGTTCGTTTTTGATGGACTAGTTGGAGCACCCATGCAGGGTTTAATCTTTCGGAAAGCCGTGCCCGCGGTTATGTGGCAACTTGGAATATTTTGTTAACATCCGGTATTAGAGAACTTAAACATAAGCTAATAAAATTGCCAACTGTGTGCGTAACCGTGACTGTCCCCCTCGAAGATCTCTCTTCGATCGGGAACACGGTGGGGTTATGAATGCCGTAGGTAGGTGTTCAGGATCACTTAGTGATCATGTATTCACGATCGCTAGTGTAGAGCACCCTCATAATTGCTTTACGTAAGTTAGCCACTAAATCAAGTTTAGGATGCTGCCGCCTTATACACTTCACCCTTACCCTACCTAATAACATGACTAGTTCTGGCACCAAGGTCTTAGATTGATGAGTCCCCGTGGCTCACGGATTCCTCCGAAACTCCCAACAGGTACAGGTACCCCAGAGACAGATGATCGCGACGGCACCCAGCTGGCGTGGCAGTACGACGAGGAGACAGACCGCCTCTACGTGAACTATCCAGAGGACTGAGGCGTGGTCGTGATCGTGGGCCTGCAGGCAGGGTAGCATAGCATTTCCATGTTTTGTAGTCCGTAGCGGAACTACCTTGATTGTATCTGTGATGTACTTTGAGTTATTAATGAGAAGACAGTTGAATCCCGAATTGTCTACTTGTATTATTATTTGTGCTATGTTACTTGCTTGCGAAACGCTTAGATGCGCTTCTTTCCTATCCGGGGGCCTCGACCCCCAGATCGGAAAGGACCACATCTTGGTCGTTAGCAAGTGGGTGAGGATCCATATCACTAGAACTTCAGCAAGTGAAGATGCAAGCATATTGAAGGCACATAGCACGCAAGCAAAGGAAAGGCAAATGAAAAAGGCAAATTGGTGAAGTGGGGGAGAGGAAAACGAGAGGCAACTGGCAAACAAAGTAAATGCAAGAGATGAGTTTCTGACACTTACTTGGATAGATCTCTCCTTCCCCGGCAACGGCGCCTGAAATACTTCTGCTACTGCAACAAAAGACCTTCCAACGGCGCCAGAAACAAGCGTGCTGACGGGAGACTATTCTTGTCTTGACACTCCTCAGCAATGGCACGAGGAATCCTTCTGCTACGGCTACGCCTTTAGGGACTTCCTTGGCAAATACGCAAAGGATTCCCCCGTGGCCTTGGAGCCTTGCGTTGGTGTTCCCTCGAAGCGGAAAGGGTGATGTAGCACAACGGCGGTAAGTATTTCCCTCAGTTTTGAGAACCAAGGTATCGATCCAGTGAAGGATTATCACAAGTACCTGCACAAACACAAAGAGCTTGTACCCAACGCTATGAAGGGGTTGTCAATCCCTTATAGATTGTTTGCCAAGTGAAAACTAAAAGCAAAAGGAAACAAAGCAAAGTAAAAGCGAAAGTGGAAACGATAGGTGTGAATAGACCCGGGGGCCGTAGTGTTCACTAGTGGCTTCTCTCATGAAAGCAAGTAGATGGTGGGTGAAGGAATTACTGTCGAGCAATTGATAGAACCGCGCAAAGTCGTGACGTTATCTATGGCAATGATTATATCTATAGGCATCACGTGCAAAACAAGTAGACCGATACTTTCTGCATCTACTACTATTACTCCACACGTCGACCGCTATCCAGCATGCATCTAGTGAATTAAGTTCATGAGAACAGAGTAACGCCTTAAGCAATATGACATGATGTAGATGGACAATCTCATATCTACGATAAAAGCCCATCTTGTTACCCTTGATGGCAACAACATGATGCGTGCCTTGCTGCCCCTTCTGTCACTGGGAAAGGTCACCACGCGGTATGAACTCAAAACCAAGCACTTCTCCCATTGCCAGAATCCTAGATCTAGTTGGCCAAACAAAACCCAAGACTCGGAGAGACTTACAAGGATATCAAATCATGCATATAAGAAATCAGCAAAGACTCAAATATATATCATAGATAATCTGATCACAAATCCACAATTCATCGGATCTCGACAAACACACCGCCAAAGAGGATTACATCAGATAGATCTCCATGAGGATCATGGAGAACTTTGTATTGAAGATCCAAGAGAGAGAAGAAGCCATCTAGCTACTAACTACAGACCCGTAGGTTTGAAGTGAACTACTCATGAGTCATTGGAGGGGCGATGATGTTGATGAAGAAGCCCTCCAACTCCAAAGTCCCCTCCGGCAGGGCACCGGGAAGGGTCTCCAGATGAGATCTCGCGGAAACGGAAGCTTGCGGTGGCGGAAAAGTGTTTTCATGGATGCCCTCATTTTTTCTGTATTTTTTGGGAATTTATAGGCCAAAGACCTAGGGCAGTGGAGTGCCAGGGGGGCCACAAGCTTGGTTGCCGTGGCCTCCCCCTGGTCGCGACAACAGGGCTTGTGGCCCCCCTGTGGGCCCACTGCCTTGGCCCTCAAGCCTCCAGATCTTCTTCCATTCTAGAAAATATTGTTTCGGGGATTTTATTCCGTTTGCACTCCGTTCCAAAATCAGATCTGAAAAGAGTCAAAAACACAGAAAAAACAGGAACTGGCGCTTGGCACTGAATTAATAAGTTAGTCCCAAAAAAGATATAAAAGGTAAACAAAACATCCAAAGTTGACAAGATAAGAGCGTGAAACCATCAAAAATTATAGATACGTTTGAGACGTATCAATGCGCGTCACAGTATCGATGAAGGTATCCATGAAGTCTTCAAAACAAAGCTTCTTTGTGTTTGCAACCTGCAGCGCCTTCATCTTCTCCTCCCAAGCCTCCTTACATTGGACCCTGACGAGTGATAGAGCCACGTCAGCCCCACACCGAGCGGCAGACTTCTTCCACGCTTGAACCCGCTGAGGAATCTGCTCCATACGGGTCATTATCACCTCCAGGTCATGGTGGACATCATCCTCTGGCCATATATCCTTGTTGATCTTGATCACAGCCGCCCTCAGTCACGTGACGTACTTCTCCACCTTCGTCAGTCGGGAGTTCACGCGGAACAGATTCATAGTTGGGCCGTCGCCGAGTGGAGTATTGATAGGGTCAAGCGAGGGCTCGACCTCCTCAATTTCCTTCCCAAAGCCCTGACAGAACTCTGTGAGGGAGAAATTTCAAGGTCACCATCAAAATAACACATAATCAATCACAAGATTCACTCGACAAGATACTTACAAGTGAGTAACCCCAGCATCTTGGTGGCAAAGTCTCCCACATATTTATCTTGTGCATTCGCCCTCTTGTTCATATCCTTCAACTGGTTCATCCACTTGTACCGCTCTTTATACATCTTCTCCACCTCCACCCGCAAGCTCTTACTGGTTGCCTGGGCCTCCACCAATGCCTTATCCTTCTCCTCCAGCGTTTTCTTCAAAGCAACTACATCATTTGTAGGCACCTCCAGGTTCGCGGCCAGTTGAGTCTTCTCTGCAGTCAAGGTAGCATACGCAGAACCTACTTCACAAGCTTTCTGACAGGATCAGAAGACAAACATCAGTCGACATATATCTCACTTTCGAGTGATATACGGTCAAAATTAGTTCACTTCCGAGTGATAAAGGCTTAATTCGATTGAAGAGAAAGGTATGTTTCTGATCAGACCCCTGCCGATGCAAGAACTCGACAACGGTCTCGGGGACTACACCCAGTGGGTTCACTCGGTGTGACCCCACTTGTTTATCACTTGGCCAGGTCTGTCCCGACGAGACAAAAAGATTATACATTCAAGTGCCTAAGACTATTATCATTCACTACCGATTAATAATAGTCTCGGGGACTACACCCAGTAGGTGCACATAGCGTGCCCCACTGGATTCAACACTCAACCAGATCAGCTCTGGCTGACCGCCATCAACAAAAAAGAAAGGCTCTACTGATTAAGACCCCTACCAGTGCAAGCACTCAACAGTGGTCTCGGGGACTACACCAAGTGGGTTCACTTGGAGTGACCCCACTGGAATAAAGATAACACAAGGACAGTTCTACAAAAACACCCACTGGGTGCGAGTCGGAATTCAAAGTTACTGTCGCACTTACTCGGACGTTTTCTTGGAGCACCACACTGTTGTTATACACCGAGACGATGGCGTCATAGGCTCCTTTCGCTTGTTGCTCATCAACTCCACCTGGATCATAGCATCCTTGGCGGCGCCAGTCTAGTCTTCAGGGATACGACGCGTGGTGTACATAGTCGTGGGCGGCATCAACCGTGAGGCTGCAGCAGAAACAACTGGAGCGCCCGACTGTAACCCAGTCGGTGTTGTGGTGACAACAACCGAACTGACAGGCGGAACACTCACCACAGGCATCTCCTCCACAGGCACCTCGGACACAGCAGGTTCCACCTCAGCAGCAGGCTGCCTTTGATCACCGTCATCCAGTTTGATGACCTTTGTTGGCGGAACGGCTGGCAGGGGGAAACTCCACAGGTTACAGCCAGAAAATCATACACATGGAAGAGTAACACAAAGTGGAAAATCAGTAATACCTAGCTGTGAAGTGGATGCGTTCGCTGTATCAACCTCCATGGGGTCTTCGCCCCCCACGGCGGGGACGTCACGGAGGTAGCATCTCTGTCAATGCAATTCCACTCGGTCATCACCAACCAGAAAAGTTCACTTGGATTAGATGGGAAGATTAAGTACTTATGCAGAGGTGACTCGCACGGCGATCCTCATTCTAGGCAGAGCCTTCCGAGGTTTGGGTCCGCTCGGCTTGGACACCTTTGCAGGTTGCTCCACCGGTTCCCCAGACGATCCCCTGCCGCGTTTGACAGTCCTGCCACTCGACGCCAAAGGCTTGCTCGGAGTGCCCATGGGATCATGACACAGCTTGGACCAGGGCTCGTGGCCAGAAGGAAACGAGTCTTCCGCCTCACTTTCCTCATCCTCCTCCTCCTCGGTCTCTTCATTGTCTTCGACATATTCCTCGCTCTCCGCACTGTCCTCTATGCTCCCCTCCTCGATGTCGAGTGCATTGCCGTTCGGGACCGGAGAATGCAAATTCGTCCATGCCTGCAAGATGCAATTCAAAAGTTCAGTCGACAAGAAAATCGCAAGCACTCAGTCGTAATGCAAAGGTATTCAACAGAGCAGAGCTAACCTTATTTGTCGGTGGGTTTTGAGCAGAGAAGGGCAGGACTCTCTTCGCCCCCATCGGATTGTCGTAACGACCGACTATTCCGCGGATCCACTTCGCTACCGTGTCTTCATCCACTTCCTCGGGATGAGACCGAGTGGAGTCCTCTGGGCCAGTATAATGCCACATAGTGTGGTCCCGAGCTTGGTGAGACTGGATACGTCTTCCAAGGAAAAAGATCCATCCATGTCACTCCATTGCGGACCAGACCAATCAATGCCTTGACTAAAGGCTCAACCTGAGCTTTCTCGTCCTTCGTCGACACCAACGCTCTTGGAGCACTCGGTCGCTCTAAAGTAAAGGGCGGGAGTCCACTCGACATGTTTGGGGAAGCGACATCGTTACAATGAAACCAAGTGGCCTGCCAGTTGCGAACAGACTCAGAGAAAGTCATGGCAGGATAACTACTTTTGGCTCTCTTTTGAAGTCTTACACCCCCACACAACTGGATGGCACGGGTCTTGTCATCAGTCGGATTGACCTTCTTCACCGACTGAGAATGTACAATGATGATAGATTTAAAAAGTCCCCAGTGGGGTGGACACCCCAAGAAACACTCGCATAAGGTTACAAAGGCACAAAGGTGGGCAATGGCATTCAGAGGGAAGTGATACAGCTGCGCCCCGAAGAAGTTCAAGAACCCCCGAATGAAAGGATGAGGCGGCAGGGAGAAACCTCTTTCGACGTGGGTGAAGAGAAGGACTCGCTCTCCCTCGCACGGCTCAGTCTCGATCTCATCGCTAGGAAGCCTCCAAGTCTTGTCCACCAACATACCGTGCTCGACGAGATCGAGGAGGTCCTCTTTCCGCACAGTGGATCAGAGGAAATCCCCCTAGATCCAGCCCGGCGGCCGAGCCTGCTTCCTGGGTTTGGCGCCGCCCTTCTTCTTCGCCTTCTCAAGCTTGCTGGTTTGCCCCTTCTTCATGGCTGCGGCGACAAGTTTGGTTACTGTGAACTGCACTGGTGGCTAAGGAGAAGGAAGAGCAGAGGAGAAGAAAAAGACGATGTCGTTCCGAACCATAGCGCTCGAGGCTTTTATAACCAACCGACTGGGTCGCTGGCAAGTGGCCCCTCAGCTTATCCCCTCACTGGCCACCACGAGATACGTGATGGAGATAGAGCCGTAGGAATCGAGGCGACACGATCCACTTGATGGCGATGACGTCATCACCGCGTAGCGCGCGGCAACCAAAGTTTTCATATCCCAGAAAATACGGGGCAGAGAAGGTGACTGGTCACATCAGAAGATCCCATCAGACACGCCGATTCACTAGTTCACTCGGATCCTCAAATTCACCTAGACATTTTGTTCCAAGCAGAATTGATCAAGCGAATGATGAAGATTTCAATCGACATCCAATTCAGCAAAAGTTTGAAGGGCATTCAAATTCAATCTGCTATATCAAGATTTACAGTTACACCTTCACCATTCGAACCTCGATCCATTCGAGGGCTAATGATGGGGTTATAGCCCTAGGGTAGGGTCATAGGCCTGACCTCTAAGTCCTACCCAAGGGCACCTCATTATTAGCTTGAAGACCACAATATACCTACCGACTGGATTACGACAACCTCTTGTCCACTCGGTAGGAAACCACTCGAAGGATTATCTTATACTCGACGACTGGATTCCACTCGGTGAAGGCGAGAAGCCAGTCGACATCGAAGGCCAGAAGCCACCCCAGGGAGGCCAACGGGCATACGTTAAACTACTGTAGTTATTGTCATTTATGGCATACGTTACCTGTAACGTATGCATTTATTCTCACTTATTGCACCCTTGAAGGCTAGACACTTATGAGGGGCAGCGCACTCTATATAAGCCACCCCTCCCCTCTGGCACAAGGGTTCACATTCTGTAACACCTATATTCCACTTGACACTAAAGCTCTAGAGCACTGAGACGTAGGGCTATTACCTCCACCGCAGAGGGGCCTGAATTCATACAACCTTGTTGTAGCTAGGACTCTGCCCTCTACTTTCGTACCCTACTCATCTACTGTCAGGCTTATTCCCATGACACCGGATGGTGGGGGAGGGCTGCGCGCGGAGTGGGTTTCAGATCGGGGTTGAAGGGGAGGCAGAGAGAGATAGAGAGAGAGTGAGAGTCGGCATGGGGTGGGGAAACCGAACCCCGTTAGTGGGGTTGGTGAGCCGCCGTCCCCTTTGTCGTCCGCCATGTACCTAGGCATACGGCAAAGAAGCTTCCGGCGGACAGCAAAGATGTCGCTCATGGCAAAGGCAATAGCTCGAGCTGCGGTTTCTCTTTGCCGTCTGCGTGGACCATCTTTGCCATCAACTATGACTTTGCCGTCTACTTGGTTCATCTTTTCCATCCGCCAGTGGATGATAGAGAAGCGATTGATGGCAAAAGGTATCTTTGCCATCAGCCAACTCTTTGTCATCTATTTTTTGGCAACTGATGGCAAAGAGCTTCTTTGCCATGTGCGAGCAGACGACAAAGATCAGGCAGATGCCAAATTCTATGATTCCTATAGTTGTGGAGGTAACTACCCACTTGCCAGTATTAGTGGTGGCAAACGACAAGGAGTAACTTGGCATCTCGCCAACATCTTCATCCATGTCGGCTGCCTCCTCGGATATGCTAAGATGTTGGTTAAATCCTCGACAGTAGCGACTAATCCGTCTCCAACGTATCTATAATTTTTGATTATTTCATGGTATTATATTATCAATCTCGTATGTTTCTTATGCCATTTATATTATTTTATGGGCTAACCTATTAACCCACTGCCTAGTGCCAGCTCCTGTTTTCTGCATGATGTTGCTTTTCAAGAAAACCCATACCAATCGAAGTCCAAACACGTTGGAAGTTTCTCACAATTTTTTCTAGACAAAAAGAGACCCTAGAAGCTTAGCGACGAGACTAGAAGATGCACTAGGGAGTGAGCCCTAGTGCCTTTTGGCCCCCTTGTGGCTCCGTTTGACCTAATCCAGTGCTATAAATTCCCATATACCTACTGATGTCTACTACAAAACTTGTTCTTGTAGACTCGTGTTGGGTCTCCAAGCGCAGAGTTTTGTAGGGTAGTAGCTAATTTCCCTCAAGTCGATGACCTAAGGTTTATCAATCCGTGGAAGGTGTAGGATGAAGATGGTCTCTCTCAAACAACTCTGCAATCAAATACAAAAAAATACTTGTGTCCCCAACAGACTCAATACAATGAAAAATTGTATAGATGCACTAGTTCGACGAAGAGATGGTGATACAAGTGTAGTATGGATGGTAGAAATATATTTTTATAATCTGAATAAATAAAAACAGCATGGTAGCAATTCATAAAATGTTGCACAAACGGTATTGCAATGCTTGAAAATGAGGCCTAGGGTCTGTACTTTCACTACTACAATCTCTCAACAATGCTAATATAGTTGGATCACATAACAATCACTAAATGTGTGATAAACAATCACTCCAAAGTTCCTATCTAGCGGAGAACATAAGAATAAATTGTTTGTATGGTACTAAACCACCTCAAATTTATTATTTCTGATTAACCTTTCCAAGAGTTCGTACTAAAATAACAAGTTATCCTTTCCGATCGATCTATCCAAGAGTTAGTACTAAAATAACACCATAACAAATTCAGATTCATATTACTCAATCCAACACAAAGAACCTCAAAGAGTGCCCCAAGATTTCTACTGGAGAAACAAATACAAGAACGTGCGTTAACCCCTATGCATAGATTACCCCAATGTCACCTCAGGAATCCGCGAGTTGAGTGCCAAAACATATACCAAGTGAATCAATATCATACCCCATTGTCACCACGGATATTTGTAGCAAGACATAAATCAAGTGCTCTCAAATCCATAAAAGTATTCAATGCGATAAAACGAAATTTCAAAGGGAAAACTCAATTCATCACAACAAGATAGAGAGCGAGAAACACCATATGATCCAACTATATTAACAAAGCCCGCGATACATCAAGATCATGCCATCTCAAGAACACGACAGAGTGATTAAACACATATCTACCGGTACAAACCCTCAGCCCCGAGGGTGGACTACTCCCTACTCATCATGGTGGCCATAGGGATGATGAAGACGGCCACCGAAGATGATTTCCCCTCTCCGGCAGGGTACTGGAATGCCTCAAGATTGGTTTTTCGTCCATACAGAGAGTTGCGGCGACGGAGCTTCTGATAAACGGTTATTTCTGGAGTTTTTTGTATTTATAGGATTTTTTTGGCCTGGGTCTCACGTCCAGATGGGCCATGAGGTGCCCACTACCCATCAACCCACGGGGAAGGCCTCTGGCACACCCTGGTGGGTAGTGGCCACCTCCTTCACCTTTTTTTCCCTCCCACGAAGATTCTAGTTCCTATTTTGTTCCAAAAAAATCGTCAAAAAGTTTCAATGCATTTGGAGAACATTTATTTCTACACAAAAAACAACACCACAGCAGTTCTGCTGAAAACAACGTTAGTCCGGGTTAGTTGTAAATTAATCATATAAAGTGCAACAAAACCATATAAAAGTATTGTAAACATAGTCAACACATGGCATGAATACTTCATAAATTATCAATATATTGGAGACGTATCACCTAGAAGCCCTTAGGAGAGCTACTGAAAGAATTTTATCGCTATTCAAAGTGTATGTTCTTCCGCAATCCATATGGAGTCCTTATTCGATACTCTACCGGAGGGGGAAATCCATCAAAGAGGCCACCTTCATCAACCTTTCTACCATCATGGTGATGTGTGAGTAGTTTCCACGGGACCTACGAGTCCGTAGCAATAGGTAGATGGATTTATCTCTCCTTTAATCTTCAATACAGTGATCTCCTATGAGACCAAATCCGATGTAAATTATCACGACACGTTTGTTGGGATCTAATAAATTGTGGGTTTATGATGGGATTATTCATTGAAAGTATCTGAGTCTTTTTTGAGATTTATATATGTGTGATTTTATAGCCTTGTATTTCTCTCTGGTCTATCTATCTCTTTTGGCCAATTAGATCGGTTTATGTTCAGAGGGAGAGGTGGTTGGTAATAGGTTCAGTCTTGTGGTGTCCTTACTCTGTGATAGGAGGAGTTGCAAGACACATATTTGTATTGTTGCTACTAAGGATTAAATGGCGGGGTTTGAACATATAAATTGATCTTACTTTGGCTATATTCTATGATCATGCTTCAAGCATTACTCTATTTGTTATTAACTTAATACCTTACAATTCATGCTAGATAGCAGTCAAGGGTTGGAGTAATAGTAGTAGATGCAGATGGTTGTCAGTCTACTTGTAACACACGTAATGCCTATATATTGACAATAAAAATAACAAAACTATGCGCTATTCGAAGGATAGTAACTCGTTATAGGATAGATAGTATATGATATCAGGAAATTGCATAAAGCTACTAGAAAAGATCATTACCCCTTGCATTTTATTAATCAAATGTTAGAGATATTATCGAAGCACACACACTTTTGCTTTCCTGATGGATATTCTGGATTCTCTCAAATACCTGTGTCAAAAGAGGACCAAGAGAAAACTATCTTTACTTGCCCTTTTGGAACTTATGCTTATAGGCGTATGCCTTTTGGTCTATGCAATGCACCTTCTACCTTTCAAAGATGCATGATTGCTATATTGTTTGACTTTTGTGAAAAGATAGCTGAAGTTTTCATGTATGATTTTTTCCATTTACTGAACTTCCTTTGATGATTGCTTGAGCAACCTTGATTGAGTTTTGGAGAGATGTGAAGAAACTAATATTGTCTTGAATTGGGACAAGTGCCACTTTATGGTGAATGAAGGTATAGTACTTGGGCATAAAATTTGGAAACGAGGTATTGAGGTAGATAAGGAAAAAGTTGATGCAATAGAGAAAATGCCATGCCCAAAAGATATTAAAGGTATAAGAAGTTTCCTTGCTCATGCTGGTTTCTATAGGTGTTTCATTAAAGATTTCTTGGCCCTTAACTAATCTTCTTCAAAAATATATTCCTTTGTTTTTTATGATGATTGTGTAGAAGCCTTTGAGATAATTAAGAAAGCCTTAATTTATGCACCTATTGTTCAACCACGTGATAACTCACCCTTTGAAATTATGTGTGATGCTAGTGACTATGTTGTTGGTGTTGTTCTAGGGTAAAGAGCAGACAAGAAATTAAATGTTATTCATTATGCTAGTAAGACCCTAGACAGTGCCCAAAGAAATTATGCTACTAGTGAAAAAGAATTTTTAGCACTTGTGTTTGCATGATAAGTTTAGACCTTACAATGTTGATTCTAAAGTAACTATTCACAGTGATCATGTTGCTATTAAATACCTTATGGAAATGAAAGATGCTCAACCTAGACTTACCAGATTAGTGCTATTACTCCAAGAATTTGACTTGCATATTTTTGATAGGAAAGGAGCTGAAAACCGTGTAGAACATAACTTGTCTAGGATGGAAAATGTTCTTGATGACCCATTGCCTGTTGATGATAATTTTCCTCGTGAGCAACTTGCTGTTATAAATAATTCACTTAGTTTTCCATTGTATGCGGATTATGGTAATTACGTTGTTGCTAAATATATTCCGCCTAGCTTCACCTATCAACAGAAGAAAAAAAAATCTTCTATGATTTATGACATTATATTTAGGATGACCCACATATTTATAAAGGAGTAGATGGTGTTATTAGACATTGCATACCTGAGCATGAACATGAATAGATCCTAAGGAAGTGTCATTCCGAGGCCTACAAAGGACACCATGTTGGTGATAGAACTGCACACAAGGTATTACAATCGGGTTTTTATTGGCCTACTCTTTTTAAAGATCCTCAGAAGTATGTCCTTTCCTTTGATGAATGTCAAAGAGTTGGTAACATTGGTAATCATCAAGAATTGCCTATGAACTATTCACTTGCTATTGAACCATTTGATGTCTGGGATTTTGATTTTATGGGACCTTTTCCTTCCTCTAATGGCTACACTCATATTTTAGTTGCTGTTGACTCGCTACTAAGTGGGTAGAAGCTATTCCAACTAGTAGTGTTGATCATAACACTTTTATTAAAATGCTTAAAGACATAATTTTCCCAAGGTTTGAGTCCCTAGATATTTAATGACTAATGGTGTGGTTCACATTTTATTCAAGGTGCTTTCCGTAAACTCCTAGCTAAATATGATGTTAACCACATAATTGCACCACTTATCATCCTTAGTCTAGTGGCCAAGTTGAATTGAGCAACCGAGAAATAAAACTAGTATTGCAAAAGACTGTCAATTGGCGTAGAAAGAATTTGTCTAAGAAACTTGGTGATAATTTATGGTCTTATAGAACTTCTTATAAAAATCCTATGGGGATGTCCCCATATAAAATGGTCTATGGAAAAGCTTGTCATTTACCTCTCAAGTTAGAACATAAAGCTTATTGGGAAATTAATGAACTTAATTATGACATTAAACTTGCCAGCGATAAGAGGTTATTTGATACTAGATCACTAGATGAATGGAGGACTCAAGCCTATGAAAATGCCAAGTTGTTTAAAGAAAAAAGTTAAAATATGGCATGATAAGAGAATCCAAAAACAAGGATTCAATGTCGGGGATCTTGTGCTTTTGTACAATTGTCGTTTCAGATTCTTTGCAGTTAAACTCCTCTCCAAATGGCAAGGCCCATATGTTGTCGAGGAGGTTTATCACTCCGATGCTATAAAGATCAATAACTTCGAAGGAAAAATAGGAGAGTGGTAAATGGGCAAATAATTAAGCACTACATCTCATGTACACCCATTAATGTTGAACCTAACATTATCCAAGTGATAGCACCGGAGGAGCACATAAGAGAGACCTTCTGGAATGCTCCAAAACCTGAAAAAGGAGTAGGTACGTGAAACGTTAAGGAAACGAACTCAAAAAATTCCAAAAAATATGTTGTGTTTGTTTTGGTATTTTAGAAAAAATACAAAAATAAAAATGAGTCAGGGGGACCCATGAGGGGTGCACAAGGCAACATGGTGCGGTCAACCTCGTGGGCATGCCCTAATGCCTCGTGGGCACCATGTGTGCCTCCCATACTGCTTTTCTTCCCAAGCACATATTATTACCTAGAAAAATTCCTGATTGTTTCGCCCACCGCATTGTGAGATTTTCCTGTGCTCTTGTTTCGGGCTGTTTTTTTGGCACATCTGAAAATATGTCGTCACAAGATTTGGATACAGAGTTCTATGTTCCCACTATGTTGCGGATCCAAAGATCTTTGGGGATATTTATCCCTAACTTTGGTCCACAGATGAAGAAGGAGACATCAAAGTGGAGGAGACAAGGGAATCCATCTCAGATGAAGATGAAGTTCCACTACCTGAATTTGGAGATATGCACGTGGAATTCAAGAAGTAAAGCCTCCCAAATGGGGTAAACAAAGCTAAGGTCCAATTTATCCCATCCCGTTTTCTGCAGGAAATCAAGGCAGCATAATGCAAAAATTGTATTGAAGCTTGAGCAAGAAAACAATGACTTGAGGGACAAAATTTTTATCCTCTAACGTAAGTTGGAGAAGAAGAATGCCATCGCACCACTACCATCATCCCCGAAGAAAGACGAGTGAGTACATGGGTATGAGCACCACCCTTAGCTTGGGGGAGGTGCCTTGATATTGTATCACTATCAATTCCACCATAACCATCTATCTTAGTTCTATCCTTGTTGTTTCGTCATTTGAGAAATAAATTTCAGATTTTCTTTGCTTAGAATTTTTTGCTTTAAGATCCATCTATCCTTGTAATCGATTATGGGAGTTATATAATAAAGATCACCTGAGTTTGTGTGCTTTACTTGTATGCACCCACCATCATATCATGATAATAAAAAAGAAATATAGAGAACATATGATTATGTCATGAGAGGTAATGAATTCACACAAACAGGGTATAAGTGATAAAAGTTGTTGATAGTAAGCAAACATAGTATTAGTCATTGACGCAATCTAAGAAAGATCATGATAGAGGAGAGAGGACTCACATATAAACACACTATCATGGACATCTTTTATGATTGTAACCCCTCACCAAACATTATATAATGATCAAGTGTTGATGTTGGACATGGAAGACAATATAATGATTATGGTTGTCTACATGTGCATATAAGTTATATGGTCATGGATCCTTTAACATGTGGTGCTTTCTTTAGATCCTTTCTAGACCAAAAATTCCACACTAAGTAGAGATACTACTTGTGCATCCATAACCCTAAAACCTAGTCTCTTTCCATGAGAGTCCACCATACCTACCTATGGATTGAGTAAGACCCTTCAAGTAAGCTGTCATCGGTGCATCGAGCAATAAAAATTCCTCCTAAAACTTGTATAATCTTTTATTGTAAGGGAAAATAAGCTTTGTACGATCTTGTGATGGTAAAGAAATAAAAGCGACAGACTACATAATAAAGTTTGCTATCACAAGGGGTAATATAAAGTGATGTTCCTTTGCATTAAGAGTTTCCACATACAAAAACTTAAAAAGCGCATGCCAGGCTTTGCTTTCCTTTGCGAAGGGCCTATCTTTTATCTTCAGGAGTTCATTCCTGTGTGTGGGTCAATAAAGTTTATCCCTCTTCCTACCTATTAACTCTATAGCGGCGAGCACCATGTGTTGAGGAAATATTCATACTTATATATCCAAGTGGATGTAGATTATCGTGACTTATTATTGTTGACATTACCCTTGAGGTAAATAAGTTGGGTCGCAAATCATTTAAGCCCCTATCTTCCTATGTGCCCTATGGAAACATGAGCTCCAAAAACATGTCCTAAGTGTGAGCAATCATAGAAGACTAAATGATAGTTGAGTATGTGAACTTGCCAAAAATAAAGCTCTTACATAGACTCTCCTCTCAAATATAATGAATTATGATTGTCCCAATGACCGAGAACATAGTTTGTTGATTGTCAATGAAGTTTATGCTTCTTACTCCAATAGTTCTGAATGAATTGTTACTTGTTTATGAGGAGCTATATGATAAAATACTTGCCGCTATGCCCTGGCCACGCCCTTATGCCTTGTGGGCCCCCTACTGACCCTTTGACACCCCTCTTCTCCTATATGCCGTGTTTTCCCTAGAAAAAAGTCATAAGCAACCTTTCAGGATGAACCGCCGCCTTCACGAGGCGAAAACCTGGATAGATGCCCTTTTTCTCTTCGGTGGAGAGATTCTGTCGAGGAAACCTCCCTCCGGGATGGGAAAATCGAACCCATCGTTATCGCCAACGCTTCCTCCTTCATGGGAGGACCAATCTTCATCAACATCTTCACCGTCACCATCTCATTTCCAACCCTAGTTCCTCTCTTGTATTCAATCTTTGTCTCAAAACCTCAGAAGGGTACCTGTGGGTTACTAGTTGTGTTGATTGCATCTTGTAGTTCATGCTTGTTGGATTACTTGGTGGAAGATATTATGTTAAGATCCTTTATTATTATTCTTATTCCGACTATGATCTTGAACATCTTGATGAGGTGTGAGTAGTAACTATTGTTCCCGGAGACATGGGAGAACTCATTTTATTAGCAATCATATAAAATTGGTATTCATTCATTATTTTGATGATATGTATGCTGTTACTTCTCTTAGTAGTGTCATGTGAACGTCGACTACATGACACTTCACCATGTTATGGGCCTAAGGGAAGTCATTGTGTATTAACAAGTAGATGATGGGTTGCGAGAGTGGCAGAAGCTTAAACCCAATTTATGCGTTGCTTCATGAGGGGCTGATTTGGATCCATATGTTGAAGGCTATGGTTATATTTATCTTAATTCTTATTTCGTAGTTGTGGATGCTTGCGAGAGAGCGTAATCACAAATGGGTTGTTTGTTCAACTAAGAACATGACCTTAATTAGCACAGTCCACCCACATATAAAATTATCAAAGTAGCAAACGCGAATCAACTCAATATGATGAATATAACTAGACAAAAATTCCCATGTGTCCTGAGGAGCGCTTGCTTTATATAAGAGTACTTTAAGGTGTGTCATTTGCTACAAAAAGCATTGGGCTACCTTGCTGCACCTTTGCTACTATTGTCACTTGCCCAGCCGTGGGGCGCTTGCGACCCAGGTGATGCCACATGGCTTGTGGGCCCGCCTGACGAAGGCATGGAGTGGACGAACGCCATGTCGGGTTGTGGCATAGAGTTCGAAGGTGGTTGCATGGACGTGGTGGCCCCCCTGACGTGTTTGCTGCTGCGGATCCTATGGTAGATCTCGTGCCAGGTTGCTGTGAGATAATTCCCGAGATAGGTCCACCCATGTTTGGTTTATATGCACGTGTACACATGAAATCATGACCGTTTGGCATTAAATAAACACTGTTTGGAGTGCTGTTTTCTTTCCTTCTTTCTACAACATCACCCTCAGCCATACGATTAGGAAAATTAGGCACAGTTGGATCATTGTTTGTATTATCACCCTTAGAAGAAACACCAGAAAGATGCGAATTCAAGACAAGAATCTCCATGCGAAGGAGGGCGCCGACATTGGGATGAAGTTTGGCGAAAAGAAATTGGGTCTCATCAAAAACAACATCACGAGAGATGTAAACCCGGTCACTAGAGACATCAAGACATTTACCCCTTTAGGTTTTGCACCATAGCCAAGAAAGACAATTTTTGTAGTTCGAAACACGAGATTGCATTGATTGTAGGGGCGAAGATTTGGCCAACATGCACAACCAAAGACACAAAGAGAGGTGTGCACAATTTTGACATGTAAAAGACGTTCAGTAGGAGTCTCATTGTCAATCACACAGCTAGGAAAGATATTGATGACATGAATGGCATCAAGAAAATCTTCATCCAGAAATTTAAGAGGCATAGAAGCAGCAACAAGTAAAGCAAGACCTACTCCAACAATGTGACTATGCTTGTGTTCAGCGGATCCATTCTATTGATCTGCATGTGGGCATGAAACATGATGTGAGATGCCTATTTGCTGAAATAAATAATTGAAATTTTCGTATTCACCACCCCAATCGGATTGTACAAAAATATTTTCCTATTAAACTCATGTTCAACTATTGCGTTGAAATTGTGAAAACTTGAAACTTATCAGAATGTTTCTTAAGAAGATAAATCCATGCATACCTGCTATAGTCATTAATGAAGCTAACATAATAGTTGTGTCTCCCATCAGAGGAGAGAGTTGCCCCCACACATTAGAGAAAAGGAGTTGCAAAGGAACATGAAGAATATTATAATATGGAGATCTTCATATGGGGTTTTAACAACTGAATGACCAACATGAATAAATTCCATACCCGTGCCATCGACATTGTGGACTAGCCCATGGACATGGTACCTCTCATGCATGGTGATCTTCTGGAGTTCAACGATTATATGATCCATGTCACTCGAATAAGCTTACGAGTTCGTCTCAACTAGTAAGTGTCGTTGGCGACAGTTACCTTCTTTTTCATGGAGTTATCCTTGTCATATCGCCACTTAAAAATCTTTCACAATATGTTTATGTTTCTTACATATTTGACAAACGCTTTCATACCCTTGGGAGGAACCGCCACCATAGTTCCATTCTGATTGTAGTTTTGGTTGTTGTTGTAGTTTTAATTGTGATTGTTGTTGTAGCCTCATCCATAGCCACTTCCAGGGCCACCACCATAGCCGCCGGCTTGTCCATGGAAGCCACCGCCACATAGATGAGGATGGCCTCCACCTTGATGAGGATGACCTCCGCCATAGCTACTGTTCTGGCCACTAATGCTGTAACCATAGCCATGGCCACCTTGACCAAGGGGTCCGCCATAACCACCCTGACTTGAATGGACACTGTTGCCACCATCAGTTTGTGCCCCCGCCATTAGGAGAAGCACCGCTACCATGAAATAACTCAACACGCTGATCAAAATTACTCACCATGGAGAAGATATCGTCAGCGGTCAGCTCCTGAGTGCGGACTTCAAGCGTCGAAATTATGGGCTGGTATTTCATGTCAAGAGCGGCAATGATGAAGGAGATGAGCTTGTTGGTGGTGATTGGATATCCGGCCATGCCAAGTTCGTCCGCATGGGACCTCATGTGGCCAAAGTAGGCTGCGGCGGACAGGTTCCCCTTTGAGACATTCGCCAAGCTAATGCGAAGAATGTTGATGCGGGACCTTGAAGTGGAGGCGAATATGCTTGTCAAGGCTATCCAGATCGCATGTGATTTTTAAGAGTTTATTAAGCAAGTATGCAAGGACTTGCTGATATTTCCCCTCCCAAACTGTGTACATCTGGATTCACAATGATCTATTCATTACCCTCAGTGTGCTTGGTGGTGATTATTTTGGGTGGGTCGAGAAGGGTTTTAATCCTGATAGCCGTACATTCGTGCAAATTGGACCTGCGATAGCACTTGTGCACGTCATAGGATGAAGTTTGATCTGGTGAGTTTCTTAGATACTTGGTTGTTGAGGTTGAACGTTGCTGTGGAGCTAGAGGAGGACACCATGGGGTAGGTTGCTAGCTAGATGAGATGGAAGATGTGGCAGTGTATACGTTGGATGATTAGAAGGACAATGGTATCCCCAGCCCACCAGGGTTTAAGTCCTGGTGCTTGCATTATTCAGTGGGAAGAGATGTTCCCGTCGACGATGAGGCGCCCATGGTGACTTTGTAAATCCCAAGATGATATGCTGGCTCAGTCTCCTGAGATTCTCGTAGGGGTAGGATGTGCATGTATGGATTCATAGGGGTGAGTGTATGCCCGTATATATGAATGCTTGCGTCTGAATTGTGTAAAAGAAAAAGCTTAAAGTCATCTCAATGCAGGACACTGGTAGCACTCCCCGGCAACGACACTAGAAGAATGTTGTTGACGAGTCCGTGACTGGATTCCTTCGCGACAACAGAGCCAGAACTGCTCCCAGTTGCTCAACAATTAGCAATTGTCTTGCAATGGCCCACCAGGGCGTGGGTTCGCGGCAGTTTTCGAGGGTAGAGTATTCGACCCAAATTTGTTGATTCGCCAGACAGGAGGTGAGAGGATACTCTCGAGTATTAGCAGCTGAATGTATCAGATTCAACCACACCTGAAATATTAGTATCTCCGATCAAAGTATCAGCAGCAAAGTAGTATGATAACAACGGTGTCAGAAACGATCTGTTGACGGCACACTATTCCTAAATGTCGTATCAATGGCGCCAGAAGTTGCCCGTAGACGGAAATAGTCTTTTCCCGTCTACGCCGAGCGAACAAGTATTATAGCAGGTAGCAGCAGTGTAACGAGTAACAGCAGTAGCAAGGAACAACAGTAGTGACAGCAATAGCAAGTAGCAATAGTAGCAAGTAACAGCAGCAGCAACAGTAGTAACAGCACTACCAGCAGAGCAAGACAAGTAACAGCAGCAGAGCAACACAAGTAACAGCAGCAGTGGGACAAACTCGTAGGCAATGGGTCGGTGATTTGTTTGGATGACATTCATCATGCAACAGTTATAACACGGAGAGATATGTGGCTAGCTCCAGTTCGTCAATGTGATGTAGGCATGCATTCCGTGTGTAGTCATACATGCTTAGGGAAAAGAAATTGCATGACATCTATTGTCCATCCTTCCCGTGGCAGTGGGGTCCAAAAGGATACTACATGATATTAAGGTTCTCCTTTCAATAAAGAACTGGAACAACGCATCAGCACTGGGTGAACACATGAACTCCTCAAACTATGGCCATCACCGGGAGTGGTTCCGGTTATTGTCACTCCGGGATTGCCGGGTCATAACACATAGTAGGTAACTACAACTTGCAAGATCGGATCTAAAACACACATATATTGGTGACAACATAATAATTTCAGATCTGAAATCATGGCACTCGGGCCCTAGTGACAAGCATTAAGCATGTAAAAGTAGTAGCAACATCAATCTTAGAACATAGTGGATACTAGGGATCAATCCCCGTCAAAACTAACTCGATTACATGATAGATCTCATCCTACTCATCACCGCCCAGTGAGCCTACAAATAGATTACTCACGAAGGATGAAGAGCTTCATGGAATTGGAGAGGGTAGAAGGTTGATGATGACGATGGCGACGATTTCCCCTCTCCGGAGCCCAAATCGGACTCCAGATCTGTCCTCCAGATGAAGAACAGGATGGGGCGGCACCTCCGTATGGCAAACGCGACGAAAACTTCTCTTCTGATTTTTTTCTGGGCGAAAGTGAATTTATAGAGCTGAGTTTGGGGGCGGCAGAGCCACGTGGGCCCCACAAGCTTGGTTGCCGCGACCAGGGGGTGGCCGCGGCAACAGGGCTTGTGGCCCACTGGCCCATCCCCTCCGGTGGATCTTTGCGGAGGTATTTTTCATATTTTCCAAAAAAATTCTCAGTAAATTTTCAGGACGTTCCGAGAACTTTCATTTCTGCACAAAAACAACACCATGGCAATTCTGCTGAAAACAGCGTTAGTACGGGTTAGTTGCATTCAAATCATGCAAATTAGATTCCAAAACAAGGGCAAAAGAGTTTGGAAAAGTAGATACGATGGAGACGTATCAACTCCCCCATGCTTAAAACCTTGCTTGCCCTCAAGCAACTTAGTTGACAAACTGAAAGAGAAAGAAAAACTTCGACAAACTCGGTTTGATCTTGTTGTTGCAACTATGTCCAACTCATAACCAGAATTTCAGCAAGATCACAAGTTAACCACATAAGCAAGTGACACATAGGTCTCACGGTAAACTAATATCAATGGCATAATCAGCTAGCGAGCAAATAATAATGAGTTTCAGATACCAACAATTCAATCAAAACAAGCATGAAGCAATATGGATAGGTGGTATCTCGCTAGCTCTTTCTGAGATTGCAAAACATAAATGCAGAGCACTTTCAAAGATCTAGGGCTGACTAAACATCGTAATTCATAGCAACGAAGATCCAGTCATAGTCATACTCAATATCAATCAAAAGCAAAGCATAAAAATGACAGAGGTGCTCTCTAATTGGTGCTTAAATAAGACGAGGATGACTCAACAGGAAAATAAATAGACAGGCCCTTCGCAGAGGGAAGCATTGATTTGTAGAGGTGCCAGAGCTCAAGCTTTGAAAACAGAGATAATAATTTTGGGTGGCATGCTTTCATTGTCAACGCAATGGCCAAGAGTTCTCAATATCTTCCACGCTACTCATGCTATAGGCGGTTCCCAAACAGAAAAGTAAAGTTTTTAACTCCCCCACCACCAATCAATCACACTCCACGGCTAGCCGAATTCTCGGGTACCGTCCATACTAACATCAATCCGGGGGGAGTCTTGTTTTACAGTTATGTTTTTGATTTAAGCGTGGAACTGGGCATTCCAATTACCGACACCTTTCTCGTGAATGACAGTGAATAAACACATGTCGAGGATAACACGCCTAACATGGACGATACCAATAGCCCCCTGTCACCACATGAGCGGTTCGGGCATGCAAAACAGATTATTTCTTGAAGGTTTAGAGAATGGCACATGCAAATTTACTTGGAACGGCAGGTAAATACCGCAAATAGGTAGGTATGGTGGACTCTCATGGAAAAACTTTTAGGTTTATGGAAGTGGATGCAGAAGAAGTATTCCGCTTAGTACAAGTGAAGGCTAGCAAAATACTGGGAAGCGACCAACTAGAGAGCGACAACGGTCATCAAGATGCAATGATTTTGACTAACATGGAGTGCAAGCATGAACATGATATAAATCACCATGAACACGAACATCATATAGGCTATGTTGATTTTGTTTCAACTACATGCATGAACATGCGCCAAGTCAAGACACTTGAATCACTCAAAGGAGAATACCATCCTATCATACTACATCATAGTCATCTCAAAATCTATGTTGGCATTCAAGACAAACCATTATAAGCTCCTAGCTAAATAAGCATGGCATCAGAAACTATGATCTCTAATTTGTCATTGCAAACATGGTTCTCTCACAAAAAAGTTGAATCTGGAACGACAAGTAGTCATATTTACAAAAACAAAATAGATAGAGTTCATACCAGCTTTTCCAGTCTCAGTCACTTCATCATATATCATCATTATTGCCTTTCACTTGGACGATCGAATGATGTGAACAATAATAAGAGCGCTCGTGCATTGGACTAAGCTGAATCTACAGGCAAACACAAAGGAGAAGACAAAGTAATATGGCTCTTTGAAAGCTAAACAGGTATGCATGCGAGAGCCACTAAACATTGTAACCAATATCTTCTACCTTGACCCAAAGAAAAATAAAACTATTTACACGGGAAAACTCCCAACTAGCAAAAGAAGAAAGGAAAATCTTTTTGGGTTTTCTCAAAAGGACAAAACACAAGAAAACAAAAATAAACTAGCATGGATAATACAGTGGCAAAGTGTAAACACCAATGAACAAAGTAAAAGCATAAGCATGAATGTAAGGTCGGTGAGAACACATACTCCCCCAAGCTTAGGCTTTTGGCCTAGCTTGGTCTACTCCCAAGGACGGTCCTGGCGAAACCCAAAATCATAATCGGGGTTATACGGGAGCGCTGCAGCCACTGCCTGAATAGCTGCCTCACGAAGATGAGCAGTCGTCACCTCCCTCTCATACTCCTCTGCCTCTCCTATGGTTATGTAGTATCTCCATTTTACCTGAAAGTCCAAGAAAGCAGGAGCAGGAAGGGTAATATGGAAGACACGCTGCCGGTTAAATATCAATCGGTATAGGAGGGATTCATTATCCCTCTCAAGGAACTGGTAGCGTGTCATTGCGACGCGGTCAAGGAAAGTTGTATGGAGCGGGGGATCTCTTGCGCGGATGGTTACTCCAAGAAAATTTGCTATGCGAGTGGCATAGATGCCGCCAAAGAAATCTCCCTCAATAGCATTCTTATTCAGCCTCCTTGATATAATAGCTCCCATGTTGAAGCTTTTGTCACCCGTAACTGCGCTCTTAAGGATAGTAAGGTCGGATGCACACAGGTGACAATGTTCATCCTTACCGTTAATGCATCTACCTATGAAGAGGGCAAAGTAGTGCAAGGTAGGGAAATGAATGCTTCATATGGTAGCTTGCGTGATGTCTCTAGTTTCTCTAACAGATATACTAGAGAAAAAATCTCTAATCGAAGATTTAGCAAGATCTTTAAGATTACCCCCATCGGGTACTTTGCAAATCCTATTGAAATCCTCCAAATCCATGGCATGGGATTTATCATACAAATCAAACAGTATGGATGAGTCACGGCCAACTGAAAATTTAAATCTACGCACGAAAGAGGCAGTGAACATAGCATACTGTTCACATTTATTTGAGAGGAATTCTTCTAACCCGGCATTGCGGACAGGTGTATCAAACTCATCCTTGAAGCCTGCTTCGATCATGAACTCATCGGAAGGCCATTCACATGGTTGTACCAGTGCGTCCCTTATTTGATAAGGATCGGGCAACCGAAAAGAAAGACGGGGACCTTTCTTACTTGAGGAACCACCATGAAACTTCCTCCTGAACATAATTTCTCTTTGCTGAAATTTTGAAGTTCAAGAGAAAAGTGAATAAAGACCAACCATACCTTGTAGCAACTACTCCTACTTGTGCTTAGAGGTCGTATCACGTGCTAAAACTACTTGGGACCATCTAAAATCAACATTTCAAGCTCAAGAACAGGGTCACCAAGGTAGCAAGAATACGCGAAGGATAAAACACTAGAGCAAAAACTAATTGGACCAATGGAGGAGTCAATTACCAAGGAGCAATTTCCCCAAAACGGTTCGGAGAATGATGCTTTGAGCAAGGAGATCGAGAATCATAGCCAAATGAGCCAAAACACGGGTTTGAGCTGCGAAACAATTTTATCTGGAGGTAGAGGAAGAGGATGGGAGCTGGAATGAGTGGAGGGGGGCCGTGTGGGCCCCACAAGCTTGCTTGCCGCGGCCAGGGGTGGCCGCGGTGAAAGGGCTTGTGGCCCACTGGGGTGGCCCCCAGGCTAGCTCTCAGTCCTAGTATTTTTCAAATATTCCAGAAAAAATCATACTTGATTTTCAGGACCATCGGATAACTTTTATTTTCGGGGTATTTTTCTCCGGGACGCTAAAACAGAAAACAGGAAAAACTAAACTAAACCTATCATTTTTCTTCTTAAGCAAAAGAAAATGAAAGCTTAAAACAGAGGTATGTGACGCTTTGATTCATCCATTTCATGGTCATCGAAAGAAATCCGTCAATGGGGTTGATCAAATCCTTATGACAAAACTTTCTCGAGTCGCAAAAGAGAACGGAGAATTTTCGAATGGCCACTAAGTCACCTCAATGGGGATATGAGTCTCCCCAACAAGCAAGTCATACTTCATCTTGACACGAGGAATAGGGCATTCAAAGCTCCCAATAAGAATTCATGAAGTTTTTTCGATAGCATTGATGCAATGTACTTGATATCGTTTCTTCGGAAAGTGCACGATATGCTCATTACCGTTGACATGGAAAGTGACATTGCCTTTGTTGCAATCTATAAGAGCCCCTACAGTGTTTAAAAAGGGTCTTCCGAGGATGACAGCCATGGCATCGTCCTCGGGAATATCGAAGATAACAATGTCTGTTAAGATAGTGGTGTTAGCACCCACAACAGGCACATCCTCGCAAATGCCAACATGGAAAGCAGTTGATTTGTCGGCCATTTGCAGAGAGATTTCAGTGGGTGTCAACTTATCCAGTTCAAGTCTACGATAAAGAGAGAGAGGCATAACACTAACTCCGGCTCCAAGGTCACATAAGGCAGTTCTTACGTAGTTTCCTTTAATGGAGCAAGGTATAGTGGGCACTCCGGGATCACCAAGTTTCTTAGGAGTTCCGCCTTTGAAAGTATTATTGGCAAGCATGGTGGAGATCTCAAGATCTGGTATCTTCCGTTTATTGGTCACGATATCTTTCATGTACTTGGCATATGGAGACATTTTGAGCATATCAACTAACCGCATCTGCAGAAAGACGGGTCTTATCATTTCAATAAAGCGCTCAAAATCCTCATCATCCTTTTTCTTGGATGGCTTAGGAGGAAAGGGCATAGGTCTCTGAACCCAAGGCTCTCTTTCTTTACCATGCTTCCTAGCAGTGAAGTCATTCTTATCGTATCTCTTAGGTTGTGGGTTATCAGGATTTACCGTAGGTTCAATCCCCACATCCTTATCATTGCTAGGTTGAGCATCATTATGAACATTGATGTCCCTATTGTCACCAGGTTCATGTTCATCACCAGATTGTGTTTCTGCATCAGACGCATAAATATCATTTGATTCTTCAGGTGTGACAGTATTTGGTGAACCAACATGCAGGTTTCTATCATCCTTCTTCTTCTCCTTAGGATGACTAGGTGTATCTGCATTAATTCCTTGAGAATCTTGATCAATTCTCTTAGGATGGCCTTCAGGATACAAAGGTTCTTGAGTCATTTTGCCTCCTCTAGTAATGACTCCGACAGAGTTGTCATTTAATTCATTGAGCAAGTCATTCTGAGCTTTAAGTACTTGTTCTACCCGAGTAGTAATCATAGAGGCATGTTTACTCAGAAGCTTCAGATCATTGACATTTCTGTCTACACAAGCACTTAAATGACTAAGCATACGAGTGCTTTGTTCCAAATGTCTGCTAACATAATCATTGAAACTCTGTTGTTTGGCAACAAAGTTGTCAAATTCATCAAAGCATAGGCTAGCAGGTTTATCAAAAGGAATATCACTCTCATCAAACCTACGCAGAGAATTTACTTCTACTACGTGTATCGGGTTATCGAGACCATGGATCTCTTCGATAGGTGGTAGATTTTTGACATCTTCAGATCTAATGCCTTTCTCTTGCATAGATTTCTTGGCTTCTTGCATATCTTCGGGACTGAGGAATAGAATACCTCTTTTCTTCGGAGTTGGCTTAGGAGGTGGTTCGGGAATAGTCCAAGCATTATCGTTGATCAAGATGTTATTCAGTAGAGTCTCAACTTGTTCTACAGTTTGTTCCCTAAAAACACAACCGGCACAACTATCTAGGTGGTCTTTAGAGGCATCGGTAAGTCCGTTATAGAAGATATAAAGTATCTCGTTCTTCTTAAGAGGGTGATCAGGCAAAGCATTCTGTAGCTGGACGAGCCTCCCCCAAGCTTGTGGGAGACTCTCTTCTTTGAGTTGAGCAAAGTTGTATATTTCTTGCAAGGCAGCTTGCTTCTTATGGGCAGGGAAATATTTCTCAGAGAAATAATAGACCATATCCTGGGGACTGCTGACACATCCAGGAGCAAGAGAAGTGAACCAGGCTTTAGCGTCATCCTTTAGAGAGAAAGGAAACAGCTTAAGGATATAGTAGTGGCAGATCTTCTCCTCACTAGTGAAAAGGGTGGCTATATCGTGAAGTTTGGTAAGATGGGCTACGACCGTCTCAGATTCATAACCGTGGAAAGGATCAGATTCGACTAGAGAGATTATCTCAGGGTCGACAGAGAATTCATAATCCTTATCCGTGATAAAGATAGGTGAAGTGGCAAACTTCGGGTCGTATTTCATCCAAGCTTTCACAGATTTTTTCCTTCCACTTGAGAAGTAATTTCTCAGCGTCATAGGCATCCTTACACGCAAGAAAATCCTCAGCTATCTCTCCCTCCATAACGTAACCCTCAAGTATATCAGGCAATTCATATCTAGGAGAGCTAGATCTAGCAGGAGCAAAAGCAGGTTCTATCTCAATAGTATCGGCAGTTTCAGAAGCATCACGAGCATTGGCAGTAACTCTAGCAATATGAGCATCAAGGAATACCCCTAGTGGCACATCAGGCAAAGTAGTATCTCTAGCAGTATCAAGCATAGCATCATCAGGAAAAATAGCATCTCTAGCATCATCAGGCAAAGCAGTATCAGGCATAGCATCTCTAGCAGTATCAGGCATAACATCTCTAGCAGTATCAGGCATAGCTTCTCTAGCAGTATCAGGCATAGTATAATCAAGCATAGTAGCATCATAAGCATCATCAAGCACCGTCGACATATCAAGATTTCTAGCAGGAGGTGATGTCGCAAACTTACTCATAACTGAAGGTGAATCAAGTGCAGAGCTAGATGGCAGTTCCTTACCTCCCCTCGTAGTTGAGGGCAAGACTTTGGTTTTTGGATCTTTCAAATTCTTCATAGTGATCAGCAGATATAAATCCCAAGTGACCGAGAGAATATAGCAATACCTCCCCGGCAACGGCGCCAGAAAAATGCTGCTAGCACTCCCCGGCAACGACACTAGAAGAATGTTGTTGACGAGTCCGTGACTTGATGCCTTCGCGACAACAGAGCCAGAACTGCTCCAAGTTGCTCAACAATTAGCAATTGTCTTGCAATGGCCCACCAGCGCATGGGTTCCCAGCAGTTTTCGAGGGCAGAGTATTCGACCCAAATTTGTTGATTCGCCACACAGGAGGTGAGAGGATACTCTCGAGTATTAGCAGCTGAATGTATCAGATTCAACCACACCTGAAAGATTAGTATCTGCGAGCATAGTATCAACATCAAAGTAGTATGATAACGACAGTGTGAGAAATGATCTGTTGACGGCAGACTATTCCTAACTGTCGTATCAATGGCGCCAGAAGTTGCCCATAGACGGAAATAGTCTTTTCCCGTCTACGCCGAGCGAACAAGTATTGTAGCAGGTAGCAGCAGTGTAACGAGTAACATCAGTAGCAAGGAATAGCAGTAGTAACAGCAATAGCAAGTAGCAAGAGTAGCAAGTAACAGTAGCAGCAACAGTAGTAATAGCAGTAGCAGCAGAGCAAGACAAGTAACAGCAGCAGAGCAACACAAGTAACAATAGCAGTGGGACAAACTCGGAGGCAATGGGTCGGTGATTTGTTTGGATAACATTCACCATGCAATATTATAACACGGAGAGATATATGGCTAGCTCCCGTTCGTCAATGTGATGTAGGCATGCATTCCGTGTGTAGTCATACGTGCTTAGGGAAAATAACTTGCATGACATCAATGGTCCATCCCTCCCGTGGCAGCGGGGTCCAAATGGATACTACAGGATATTAAGGTTCTCCTTTTAATAAAGAACCGGAACAACGCGTTAGCACTTGGTGAACACATGAACTCCTTAAACAATGGTCATCACCGGGAGTGGTTCTGGTTATTGTCACTCCGGGGTTGCCGGGTCATAACACATAGTAGGTAACTACAACTTGCAAGATCGGATCTAAAACACACATATATTGGTGACAACATAATAATTTCAGATCTGAAATCATGGCACTCGGGCCCTAGTGATAAGCATTAAGCATGGCAAAGTAGTAGCAACATCAATCTCAGAACATAGTGGATACTAGGGATCAATCCCCGTCAAAACTAACTCGATTACATGATAGATCTCATCCTACACATCACCGCCCAGCAAGCCTATGAATAGATTACTCACGAACGATGAAGAGCTTCATGGAATTGGAGAGGGAAGAAGGTTGATGATGATGATGGCGACGATTTCCCTTATCCGGAGCCCAAAACGGACTCCGGATCTGTCCTCCAGATGAAGAACAGGATGTGGTGGCGCCTCCGTATCGCAAACGCGACGAAATCTTCTCTTCTGATTTTTTTTCTGGGCGAAAGTGAATTTATAGAGCTGAGTTTGGGGGCGGCAGAGCCACGTGGGCCCCACAAGCTTGGTTGCCGCGGCCAGGGGGTGGCCGCGGCAACAGGGCTTGTGGCCCACTGGCCCATCCCCTCCGGTGGATCTTTGCGCAGGTATTTTTCATATTTTCCAGAAAAATTCTGCGTAAATTTTCAGGATGTTCCGAGAACTTTCATTTCTGCACAAAAACAACACCATGGCAATTCTGCTGAAAACAGTGTGAGTCCGGGTTAGCTCCATTCAAATCATTCAAATTAGAGTCCAAAACAAGGGCAAAAGAGTTTGGAAAAGTAGATACGATGGAGACGTATCAGACACCACCGAGCAGTTCGTGAACGTGATAATTTTTTAAGGAGAACACATGATGAATATATATTGCTCCTAAACTCCTCTCTCCTTTTGAACAATGATGCCTTCCGTTAGGGTTCGTGAGTCACCTCTTTCGCCACCATGCGCGCATTTCTACGGGCATCTTAGGCCCCAGACATTCCGTCGCCACTGCTGCGGCCGCCGGCTTGACTTAGTTAATCGTGAAGAAAGGATGGAAAATGTGGGATCACGAGTACACGTGACATTTGAAGGGAAGGATGGTTATTGTTGAGACTCCCTCTGGTTTTCCCATGTTCCTTTTTATGTAATCTGCATTCCAAGAAAAGGAGGAGAATATCTGGGTGCTCTTCTCGGATCCAGAGTATGCAATTTAGGTTCTCGTTGCGCTTGGTTTCAGAAAAAAATGATAACAGATCTATTGCCCGTGATTGTGATGATGGTCCTGGAAAGGACACGAGCCAACTTGTTCATAAGTTCTGCAGGGAAGGAGAGGAATGTATTGTTCAAGATAAGGACCTTAAATCTTCCATTGAGAAAAGGTAGAGATCACATGTATATGTGATGAATATACTATCGGTGAGCTAATGAGGGGGATAAAGAATGTCCTCCACAAATTTGTTCGCGAAGAAGGGTGCAATATAACTCGGGAATATTGTCTCCCAGTGAGCGAGGGATTGCAAGAGGCCTTACGATATTATTTAGTCACTATCTCACCACAAGGCTTGACAAATCTTTCATATCCGCAATTGGTGTCATGCGCTACCTCGACTTGAATTAAGAGAGTTACCCAAAAGATTTAGTGAGGTCATTTGATGCATATGTTAGGATCCATGAGACTGTTAAAGACGGTTTGGACTATGCAAAAGTCCTTGCATTGGTACTTGTTCCTGAGTTGGTCGAAAAATATGATCCTCTTGGACATTTTCATTTGAATTGGCATCAAAGTTGCACCATGCAAAAATGCTTTGAGATAAACGTAGAGATGACCTTACTATGGCTGGCATAGAAATTATAAGGGGAAGCCTTAATTATCTATGAATGTTCCTAAGCAAAGAGATAACATTCTTATGGATGTGAAGCTTATAGAAGCATCACTTTTCAGATGAGGCCTTGGTGTCCAAATGTTTGCGGAACCTCTGGATTTCAATGATTTGGAATTTAGGATTGTGCGAATTGAGACCCCCTCGGGTTTTGCTATATTTAATGTTTGTGAGTATGTGTTTAGGACTCGTGAGAATATCTGGAAATATTTTTTTGGATATAGTTGGTGCATGCAATATTGTCTTTGCTCTTGGTTTTGTAAGAGTTGATGATCATTATGCTATCCGTTATAGTGTGAGTGGTCCTGGTGACGAGCTGAGACAACTCATTCTAAGATTCGACAAGGATAATAAGGAATTGGTTGTTTGGGACATTGAGCTTAAAGATCTTATTGATACGAAACTTGGTGTCAAATGCCGGGCTGGTGATGAAGCCGTGGATGAGTTGATTTGGGGACTAAAGCATATCCTGTCTGATTTTATACCCGAAGAAAAAGATAAGCTTACTGATGCGTATTTTCTTCCACCCGGGAAGCAACTGCTAAAGGACTTGGAAACATATGAAATCATGGTCCCCATAGGTAAAATTAATTCGAATTTGGATTCCGTATACGAATTTGGTGACACGAATATTCTTGACATCCTCTTTAAGGGTACATCAAAGGTTTTACACAACATATGTGATCAGTATTATGTTTCTTCTAATGGTGGCATGGAAGATGACATGTTCCATGCATGTACGATTGCGAATGGTTTTTTCCTAGGCTTGGGACTAAAATTGAGCTGTCTAGGATTGCAACCAGTTTATAATTAGGGCAAATAAAATATATAGGAAAAACTTGCTAATGATGACAAACTAGATATTCTGAAGTGTTTGGAAAGGCTTTTGCATATTTATAGTGAGAAATTATGTGCAGAGAAGCATCTTGATAAGTTATCGTTTAGTTATAACGGTAAACAACGAGGCAAAGATATAAGATTTAGAGAATATAATAGCTAAACAATCAAGAAACTACACACTAAGAAGATGTTGGCTCCTGCGACCTCACCCCACCTATCTCGCCCCCACCGCCGCCCCTCACCATCGCCATGCTCCCCGCTGCTACTTGTGAGTTGCGTTGGAATTTTCTAGAAGAGGAGGGGGTGATGCAGTACAGTAGAGATAAATATTTCCCTCAGTTATGAAACCAAGATTACCAATCTAGTAGGAGAACCAAGTAACACTATGTAAACAACACCTGCACACAAACAACAAATACTTGCAACCCAATGCGTAGAGGGGGTTCTCAATCCCTCAACAGTATTGAGATTGATTAAATTGCATAGGATTTGATAATACAGCTAACTAAAACACACACACAAAATTGCAGCAAGGTATTCTTGGTTGTAATATATGATAGAAAATGGCCATAGTTTTCACTAGCGGCTTCTCTCGGGAAAATAACGTACGATGGGTAAACAAATTACTGTTGGGCAATTGATATAAAGAGAATAATGATACGTCCATTTTGCATGATGCTTTCATGTTGATATTTATCGCTTTATGGACTTTTATTATACTTTGTGGTACCATACTTATGCCTTTTCTCTCTTATTTTGCAAGGTTTATTTGAAGAGGGAGAATACCGGCAGCTGGAATTCTAGACTGGAAAAGGAGCAAGTTTGAGTCCTCTATTCTGCGCAACTCCAAATGCCGTGAAAATCTACGTGGAATTTCTTGGGAATATATAAAAATACTGGGCGAAAGAAGTGCCAGAGGGGAGCTGCCAGGGGCCCAAAAGACTGGTAGCCGCGACCTGCCCCCCTGGCCGCGGCTACAGGGCTTGTGGGCACCCTGGTGGCCCACTCGGCCCCCTCTTCTGCTATATGAAGGGTTTCGTCTGGAAAAAAATCAGGGCGGAGCTTTTTCGAGGAGGCGCTGCCGCCACGAGGCGGAACTTGAGCAGAACCAATCTAGAGCTCCGTTAGGACGATCCTGCCGGGGAAACTTCCCTCCCAGAGGAGGAAATCATCGCCATCGTCATCACCAACACTCCTCTCATCGGAGGGGACTCGTCTCCATCAACACCTTCATTAGCACCATCTCATCTCCAAACCCTAGTTCATCACTTGTAACCAATCTCCGTCTCGCGACTGCGATTGGTACTTGTAAGGTTGCTAGTAGTGTTGATTACTCTTTGTAGTTGATGCTAGTTGGATTACTTGGTGGAAGAGTTTATGTTCAGATCCTAGATGCTACTCATTACCCCTCTGGTCATGAATATGATTATGATTTGTGAATAGTTAATTTTGTTCCTGAGGACATGGGATAAGTCATGCTAATAGTAGTCATGTGAATTTGGTATTCGTTCGGTAATTTGATATGTTGTATGTTGTTTTTCCTCTAGTGGTATTATGTGAACGTCGACTACATAACACTTCACCATTATTTGGGCCTACAGGAAGGCATTGGGGAGTAGTAAGTCGATGATGGGTTGCTAGAGTGACAGAAGCTTAAACCCGAGTCTATGCATTGCTTCGTAAGGGGCTGATTTGGATCCACTAGTTTAATGCTATGGTTAGACTTTGTCTTAATTCTTCTTTCGTAGTTGCGGATGCTTGCGAGAGGGGTTAATCATAAGTGGGATGCTTGTCCATATAAGGGCAGTACCCAAGCGCCGGTCCACCCACATGTCAAACTATCAAAGCAACGAACGCGAATCATATGAACATGATGAAAACTAGCATGACAGAAATTCCCGTGTGTCATCGGGAGCGTTTTTCCTCCTATAAGACTTTGTTCAGGCTTGTCCCTTGGTACAAAAGGGATTGGGCCACTTTGCTGCACCGTTGCTACTACTTGTTACTTGTTACTTTTCACCTGCTACGTTTCACCTCACTACACCATCACTTGTTACCACTACTTTCAGTGCTTGCAGTTATTACCTTGCTGAAAACCGTTTATCAAAGCCTTCTGCTCCTCGTTGGGTTCGACACTCTTACTTATCGAATGGACTATGATTGATCCCCTATACTTGTGGGTCATCAAGACTCTTTTCTGGCGTCGTTGTCGGGGAGGGAAACGCCTTTGGTAAGTGGAATTTGGTAAGGAAACATTTATATACTATGCTGAAATTTATTGTCACTTGTCACTATGGAAACTGTTCCTTTCAGGAATTTGTTCGGGGTATCTTCACCACGAAGGGAAGCACGAGGAGTTTCTCCTCAACCTAAGGTACCTACTGAAAATATCTTTTATGAAATTCCTTCGGGTATGTGCTACTGCAACAAAAGACCTTCCAATGGCGCCAGAAACAAGCGTGCTGACGGGAGACTATTCTTGTCTTGATACTCCTCAGAAACGGCACCAGGAATCCTTCTGCTACGGATACGCCTTTAGGGACTTCCTTGGAAAATATGCAAAGGATTCCCCCGTGGCCTTGGAGCCTTGCGTTGGTCTTCCCTCGAAGCGGAAAGGGTGATGTAGCACAGCAGCGGTAAGTATTTGCCTCAGATTTGAAAACCAAGGTCTCGATCCAGTGAAGGATTATCACAAGTACCTGGACAAACACAAAGAGCTTGCACCCAACGCTATGAAGGGTTTGTCAATCCCTTATAGATTGTTTGCCAAGTGAGAACTGAAAGCAAAAAGAAACAAAGCAAAGTAAAAGCGAAAGTGGAAACGATATGTGTGAATAGACCCGGGGGCCGTAGTGTTCACAAGTGGCTTCTCTCATGAAAGCAAGTAGATGGTGGGTGAACGAATTACCGTCGAGCAATTGATAGAATCGCGCAAAGTCATGACGTTATCTATCGCAATGATTATATCTATAGGCATCACGTCCAAAACAAGTAGACCGATACTTTCTACATCTACTACTATTACTCCACACGTCGACCGCTATCCAGCATGCATCTAGTGTATTAAGTTCATGAGAACAGAGTAACGCCTTAAACAAGATGACATGACGTAGATGGACAATCTCATATCTATGATAAAAGCCCATCTTGTTACCCTTGATGGCAACAACATGATGCGTGCCTTGCTGCCCCTTCTGTCACTGGGAAAGGTCACCACACGGTATGAACCCAAAACCAAGCACTTCTCCCATTGCAAGAATCATAGATCTAGTTGGCCAAACAAAACCCAAGACTCGGAGAGACTTACAAGGATATCAAATCATGCATATAAGAAATCAGCAAAGACTCAAATATATATCATAGATAATCTCATCATAAATCCACAATTCATCGGATCTAGACAAACACACCGCCAAAGAGGATTTCATCGGATAGACCTCCATGAAGATCATGGAGAACTTTGTATTGAAGATACAAGAGAGAGAAGAAGCCATCTAGCTACTAACTACGGACCCCTAGGTCTGAAGTGAACTACTCACGAGTCATTGGAGGGGCGATGATGTTGATGAAGAAGCCCTCCAACTCCAAAGTCCCCTCCGGCAGGGCACCGGGAAGGGTCTCCAGATGAGATCTCGCGGAAACCGAAGCTTGCGAAGGCGAAAAAGTGTTTTCGTGGATGCCCTCATTTTCCCTGGATTTTTAGGGAATTTATAGGCCAAAGACCTAGGGCAGGGGAGTCCCAGGGGGCCACAAGCTTGGTTGCCGCGGCCTCCCCCCTGGCCGCGGCAACAGGGCTTGTGGGCCCCCTTTGGGCCCACTGCCTTGGCCCTCAAGCCTCCTGATCTTCTTCTGTTCTGGAGAAAAATATTTTGGGAATTTTATTCCGTTTGGACTCCGTTCCAAAATCAGATCTGAAAGGAGTCAAAAACACAGAAAAAACAGGAACTCGCGCTTGGCACGGAATTAATAAGTTAGTCCCAAAAAAGATATAAAAGGTAAAAAAACATCCAAAGTTGACAAGATAACATCGTGAAACCATCAAAAATTATAGATACGTTTGAGACGTATCAAGTATCCCCAAGCTTAACTCATGCTCGTCCTCGAGTAGGGAAGTGAGAAAGAATGAATTTTTGATTCTTTCATGCTACCTAGCATAGATGTCCTTTGTAACTCCTCTTATGTAACGTGAATGTTCAGATCCATTAGATTCAAAACAATAGTTTGCTATTGACGTGGAAACAATAATACTTCAAGCAAACTAGCAAGGTAATCATGAACTTTCAAAATAACAAGGCAAAAAGAAAGTTATCCCTAAAAAATCATATAGTCTGGCTATGCTCTATCATCATTGCACAACGGATTTAAATCATGCACAACCCCGGTATTGGCCAAGTAATTGTTTTCACACCTTTACTTTCTCAAACCTTTTCAACTCTCACGCAATACATGAGCGTGAGCCATGGTTTTAGCACTATAAGTGGTGTGAAGTGTGGTGGAGGTTGCAAGACAAACAAGGAGAAGATGGTCACATTGACTAGGCATATCAATGAGCTATGGAGATGCTCATCAATAGATATCAACGTGAACGAGTAGGGATTGCCACACAAATGATGCACTAGAGCTAAGAGTATGTGAAAGCTCTTAAAGAAAACTAGTGGGTGTGCATCCAATTTGCTTGCTCACGAAGACCTAAGGAAAATTTGAGGAAGCCTATCATTGGAATATACAAAGCCAAGTTATATAATGAAAATTCCCCACTAGCTATATGGTGGTGACAAAACGAGAGACTCTCGATCATGAAGATCATGGTGCTTAATATGCACAAGTGTGGAAAGGTGGTAGCATTGTCCCTTCTCTCTTTTTCTCTCATTTTTTTGGATGGGCTCTTTGGCCTCTTTTTTTTGGTGAGCATCTTTGGCCTCTTTTATTTCCTCACATGGGACAATGCTCCATCAATGATGATCATCACACTTACATCTCAAAACTTAGAGTAATGATGACTCTATATGGAATGCCTTCGGTAGTGTACCGTGACAATGATCTAGCATGGCATGGACATTAATGGAAACATCATGCTAGCTATCTTACGATCATGCAATGGCAATGTAGACGTGGTGGCACATGTCATGGTGCTAGTTGCATGGCAATATATTTCAAAATGACTTTGAAAAAGCCATAGTAGGTAGGTATGGTGGCTGTTTTGAGGGAGGCTAATGGTGGGTTTTGTGCACCAGCGAAAGTTGCACGACACTAAAGAAGATAGTGATGGTGGAAGGTGAAAGTGCATCTAAACCATGGACTCAACATTAGTCATAAAGAACTCATATACTTGTTGCAAAAGTTTTATTAGTAGTCGAAACGAAGCATTCAATGTATACTCCTAGGGGAAGGGTTGGTAGGTATAAACCATCGCGCGATCCCGACCGCCACACAAAGGATGACAATCGATAGACTAATCATGCTCAGACTTCATCACATAGCGGTTCACCATACGTGCATGCTACGGGAATCACTAACTTCAACACAAGTATTTCTAGATCCACAACACCTTACTAATATAACTTCAATATTACCATAACCACAACTCAAAACTAGTTGAGATGAATCAAACTTCTCTAACTATTCAATACACATGAAGGTGGAAGTTTTCGTATCCCTTTGGATAACTACCCCTTTTGAGACTACTTTCATAGCATAGATAAACTACCAAGCCACACACCGCCGTTCTCTAAAAGATATAAGTGAAGCACATAGAGAAAAAGCAACTAGCTCAAAAGATATAAGTGAAGCACATGTGAGCTGAATTGTGTAGCAAAGGATATAAGTGAAGCTCGACAAAATCACGGTGAGTGCATGTATCTCTCTCTAGGTGTGAGCAAGAATGATTGTGACACAACAAATATAAAAGACACCTACGATACAAGACGCTCCAAGCAAAACTCATAACATGTGGTGAATAAAAATATAGCCCCAAGTAACGTTATCGATGGATTGAAGACGAAAGAGGGGATGCCTTCCCGGGGCATTCCCAAGCTTAGGCTTTTACAGCATCCTTCAATCAACTTGGGGTGCCTTGGGCATCCCCAATCTTGAGCTCTTGCCACTCTTTATCTTTTTGTCCATAAGAACTTTACCCAAAACTTGAAAACTTCACAACACGAAACTTAAACAGAAACTCGTGATAACATTAGTATAAGAAAGCAAACCACCACTTCCTTAGGTACTGTAGCAAGCTTAAATTCTACTTATGTTGATGTTGGGTTACTGTATTTCCAATCTTCCATGGCTAATACCCCCCGATACTATCCATAGTTCCATCAAAATAAGCAACCAACTCAACAAAAACAGAATCTGTTAACAGCAGACCAGTATGTAGCAATCTGTATACTTCGTATACTTATGGTACTTCAAAAATTCTGAAAAATTACGAAAGTATGAAGAATTTGCGTAGCAATCATAAGCAAAAATAATCAACTTAAAATCTCTTACAGAAAAAAACTGAAAATTCTTTTCGTGAGCAGAAAGTTTATGTCTTTCCCAGCATGACCAAACGATCATCCCCAAGACTAATCATAACGGTTTTACTTGGCACAAACGCAAAAAGAAACACAAAAGACACAATCATAACGGAATTATGTGTAACGACCAAGATGCGGTCCTTTCCGATCTGGGGGTCGAGGCCCCGAATAGGAAAGAAGCGCATCTAAGCGTTACAAGTTGGTAATCAGAGCCTTACAACCATAGGAGCCTTTGTGTGTTCGTACTTGGCCGAGTCGAGTCTAGAAAATGTTTTGAGTATTAGTTATATTGGAGAGTAGGATTCTTTTTTCTCCTCTTCTATGCTATGGTGAGGTTCCCGTCTTAGGATATCTTTAACTCTACTCCTTTTCTCGCTCAATTTTTTTTTTAGGATCACGTGGGTATTTGTGAAATCTATATGATTTCAATGTGACGGAATCATGTCCTGGTGCCTCCTATCTGCTCTAAGTATCAGGGGAGTTTAGCTCCAGGGATTCTTGCGCACATCGCCATCATTTAGATTTCTGAGTATCTAAGAACGGAGGGTGTTCGTTATTGCTTCAATACGGGTAGTGGTGAGATAACCCCGATGTCCCCAGTACTGGTGTAGATTGTTCGGGAGTATTACCACACTTTGTATCGTTGTGATCACGAGGATCTGTCGTAGATGAAGGTCCGAGATGCTGGTTGTGTGTTGAAGGATGTGATATAGGTGACAGGTTAGTTTAGGAGTTGTGTGAAATACTCCTTGTATCCGTGTACCTGATTGCATGACCAGTTATTTCGGGAATTCAAAGGTGGGATATCTAGTAGTATCTTATAGGACTATCTTCCTACAAACGCTTGATTGAGGTTTGGGAAATCTTGGTCATATGTTTGTTCCGTGCAATTCTAGCTCACACTTGTTTGCAGTGGTCCTTATCGGAATTTTGTCGTCTGTTACTTTGAGGATGCACTCTTGCTATGTTGTTCGAGTGCAATGCTAAATTCTATTCAGATATTCTGTCTTTTGATTCAGCAATATCTTCAATTATTCTATGGACTAATATGTTGTCCGTCTTCAGGATGGCTCCACCGACTCGTCAGACCCCAGCGCGTGAGGATATGCCGCCTCCACCTCCTCCTCCTCCTCCTCCGCCGCCTCCTCCTGCAGAGGCCTGGCAGGCGATGATGGCAGCTACTAATGCAAACACTCAGATGCTGTTGCAGTTGATCCAGGAGAGAGCCAATCATCAGCAGGGCAATTTCCAGCAGGGTGGAAATCACTTCGCCAATCTGAGTCAGTTCCTGTCAAACCATCCTAAGACGTTCACTTCTTGCGACCAGCCGTTTGATGCGGAAGATTGGATCCGTGATATGAACAAGCATTTCGAGTGTAGGAATGTGCGTCCGGAGGACTATGTCAAGTTTGCTACGTTTCAGTTGAAGGGGTAGGCTTCTATTTGGTGGCAGCAGCTTAAGGACTCCAGAGGTGGTAGGGTGTTGTCTTGGGACGAGTTTTGTCGTGACTTCAGGTCCCACTACATTCCTTCCAGTTTTGTTGAGGAGATGCATGAGAAGTTCAGGCGTTTGAAGCAGGGCAGCAATTCTGTGTACAAGTACAATGTCGAGTTCCACGAGCTGGCCTGTTACGCGTTGTAGGATGTCCCGGATCAGAAGAGCAAGATCTATCATGTCAGGGGTGGCTTAAAGGAGGATTTGCAATTAGCACTTGCCTTGCACGATCCTGAGGAGTTTGACAAGTTCTACAACTTAGCTCTCAGAGCAGAGGCAGCCTTGCTCAGGGTGGAGAACTCCAAGAAGCACTTCAGAGCTTCTAGCTCTTCCTCAACTCAGGTGGTTCAGACGCAACAGAGGTTTTGGGTTTCTCCTCCTCCTCCTCGGCACTCGCAGCAGCCGAAGCACTTAGGTGGATGTGGTTCTTCCCACCCACCCAACCCTGGCTTCCAGCAGAGATACTAGCATCAGAAGCAAGGGCCTCCTCAGACTCAGTTCCGGCAGCCAGCAGATGTCATTTGTCACAAATGTGGGCAGAAGGGTCACTATGCCAACAAATGTACTTCTCAGCTCCGTCTGCCGCCTCCTCCTCCAGGCAAACCTCCAAGCAACGCTCTTGTCAAATTCAACCCCAGATCAGCTCGAGTCAACATGGTGAATGCAGCTGAAGCAGACAACTCCTCTGATGTGATCATGGGTAACCTCCTCGTCAATGATTTTCCTGCTAAAGTGTTATTCGATTCTGGTGCATCGCATTCTTTCTTGTCTTATCCGTTTGCGGCAAAGCATGATTTCCATATTCAAGAGTTGGCTAGGTCTCTGGACATTGTTTCTCCGGGTATGCTTATGAGTTCTCGTTGGGTTGCTCCGGATGTTTCTATCAAGATGGGCAGTTATTCTTTTCTGGCCTCTCCTTATTTCTTGGGCAAGTCCGACATCGACTTGATTCTCGGTATGGACTGGTTGGCCATGAACAAGGCGTCAATTGACTGCGAAGCTAAAGAAGTGAAGCTTACCCACTCTTCGGAGGATGTGATTATATTCGCGGCGCGCGATGACACAATCCGTTTGTTCTCCTTGAATGAAAAGGGTGAGATCAATCCTATTGAGCAAGTTCCAGTAGTCTGCGAATATCAAGATGGGTTTCCTGAAGAGCTACCAGGCATGCCTCTACACCGTGAAGTTGAGTTTGTCATTGAGCTTGAGCCAGGCACAGAGCCAGTGTGCAAACGACCGTACAAGCTGGGTCCAGAAGAGTTGAAGGAACTCAAGAGGCAACTCGATGAGCAGGAGCGTTTGGGTTTGATCAGACCAAGCTCGTCTCCGTGGGGATGTGGTGTTCTATTTGTCAAGAAGAAGGATGGTTCGGACCGACTGTGTGTCGATTACCGCCCATTGAACAAGAAGACAATCAAGAACAAATATCCACTTCCGAACAAAAATGAGTTGTTTGAACAGCCAAAAGGTGCTAATGTATTCTCCAAGCTTGATCTCAGAATGGGCTATCATCAGATTCGCATTCGCGAGGAAGACATTCCGAAGACGGCATTCAGGACTAGTTTTGGCTCGTATGAGTATACGGTCATGTCTTTTGGTCTGGCTAATGCTCCTCCGACTTTTTGTCGATTGATGAACTATATTTTCTCACCATACAAGAATGAATTTGTCTTGCTCTATCTCGACGACATTCTGGTCTTTTCTGAGGATGAGGAAGAACATGAGAAACATCTCAGGTTGGTGCTTGATAAACTGAGAGAATACAAGCTGTATGCCAAGTTTTCCAAGTGCGAGTTCTGGCTGAAAGAAGTGGTTTATCTTGGGCATATTATCTCTGCCGAGGGCATTAAGGTTGACCCGTCCAAGGTTCAAGCCATTGTTGAATGGGAACCTCCGCAGAATGTGAAGCAGCTTCGAAGCTTTCTCGGTCTTGTCGGATATTGCAGAAGATTCGTTGAGAACTTCTCCAAAATCGCCAAGCCGCTCTCTAGTCTTCTTCAGAAGGGTGTCAAGTATGTTTGGTCTCTAGAGTGTCAACGGGCTTTCGATACACTCAAAGAGAAGCTTATCTCCACTCCGGTATTGGCCCCTCCGGATGATTCCAAGCCGTACCAGGTCTTTTGCGATGCTTCTCTCCAGGGTCTCGGTGCAGTCTTGATGCAAGATAGGAAGGTGGTTGCTTATACCTCCAGGCAGCTGAAGCGTGCGGAGAAGAACTATCCTGTGCACTATCTCGAGCTAGCAGCTGTAGTGCATGCCTTGATGACTAGGAGACATCTCTTGTTGGAACGTAAGGTTGAAGTTTTCACCGATCACAAGAGCCTCAAGTATATCTTCACTCAGCCTAACTTGAATCTTCGGCAAACACGTTGGGTGGAGATGCTCCAGGATTTTAATCCGAGTGTTGAGTACACGCCAGGCAAGGCAAATGTTGTGGCTGATGCATTGAGCACGAAGGCATATTGCAACAGTCTGATTCTCTAACCTCTCCAGTCGGGTCTTTCTGAGTCTTTTGGGAAGCTCAATCTTCAGCTGGTTCCTCAGGGTTTTCTTGCGAACCTTCAGATCTCTCCTATATTGGCAGATCAGGTCAGAGAAGCTCAGCTACTTGACGCTATGGCGAAGAAGGTCAAGATTGGTGTGGGAAAGAGTCTTCCCAAGTATAAGTGTTTCACTGTTGATGCCAGGGACACATTGTTTTTTGAGGATCGCCTTGTCGCCCGAAAGGTGATCTCAGGAAGGTGATCATGGAAGAAGCTCATAACTCTCTACTCTCTATTCATCTTGGAAGTTCCAAAATGTACCATGACTTGAAGCAGACTTTCTGGTGGACTCGTATGAAACATGAAATTGCACAATTCGTAAACGAGTGTGATGTATGACGAAGGGTGAAAGCAGAACATCAAAGACCAGCGGGCCTCTTGCAGCCTTTGCCGATTCCCGAGTGGAAGTTCGATCACATTGAGATGGACTTCGTCACCTGGTTTCCGAAGTCCAAGAAGGGCAATGACGCTATCTTCGTCGTCATCGACAAATTGAGTAAAGTAGCGCATTTCCTTCCAGTCAAGGAGTCCATTTCAGCAGCTCAGCTGGCAGAGTTGTACACCTCCAGGATAGTCTCTTTGCACGGCGTACCTATGATGATCTCGTCAGATCGCGGAAGTATCTTCACTTCCAAGTTCTGGGACTCCTTTCAGTCTGCTATGGGCATGAAGATCCGCTTCAGCACAGCGTTCCATCCTCAGACTAGTGGTCAAGTGGAGAGAGTGAATCAAGTTCTTGAGGATATGCTCAGAGCCTGTGTTATCTCTTTTGGCATGAAGTGGGAGGATTGCCTGCCTTTCGCGGAGTTCTCGTATAACAACAGTTATCAAGCTAGTTCTGGCAAGGCTCCGTTTGAAATTCTCTATGGCAGGAAGTGTCGTACTCCGCTCAACTGGTCCCAGACAGGCGAGCGTCAGATCCTTGGCAATGATATGATAGAAGAAGCTGAGGAGATGTGTCGGATCATTCGCGACAACCTCAGAGCAGCGCAGTCCCGTCAGAAGAGCTATTACGATAGCAAGCACCGTGACATGTCGTATGAGCTTGATGATTTTTTCTATCTCAAGGTGTCGCCTATGAAGGGTATGCAGCGTTTTGGCATCAAAGGCAAGCTTTCGCCTCGTTTCGTTGGTCCTTTCAGAGTGGTCGGCAAGAGGGGTGACCTTGCATACCAGCTCGAGCTTCCATCAACCTTTGCAAATGTCCATGTTGTGTTCCATGTTTCTCAGCTTCAGAGGTGTTTCAAGACCCCCGAGCGCACTGTGCATCTTCAAGATATCGACCTTCAGCCCGACCTTTCTTATCGTGAGCATCCAGTTGCGGTTCTCGAGGCGACTGAGCGCAAGACCCGTAACAAGACTGTCAAGTTACTCAAAGTGCAGTGGTCTCAACATTCCGATAATGAGGCTACGTGGGAACGCGAGGATCACCTCCGTTCCGAATTTCCCGATTTCTTTCAGTCTTAGATCTCGAGGGCGAGATCTTTTTTGTAGTGTGGGAGAATTTGTAGTGCCCCAAGTGTAAGACTTTCCCTTTTTGTAACCTTCCATGTGGGACCACCTTGACATTGTCATGAGAGCTATCTATGCATGTATGATTTCATGTGTCACCTTGTATTTCTTCTTTTGCATGCATGCATCCATGTCATACCATTCTTACCATGCCTTGTGTGCTTGCTTCTATACCTTTCCATGTCTTGGAGTGGGCCTTGTAATTTCATGTGTTGATGTCATGTGTTGATGGTGTGTGGTGTGTAGGAGTGGTTGCTTGGTATTTTCAAAGCTCATTGCAATTTCAAACCCTTTCCCTTTCCTATTATCTCATGTTCAAAATTCCATCTTCCCAAAAGCTGTTTTAAAACATCTTGTGTTTAGAGGTTATTCTGGAGATGATGATGTGATGATGTGGAGTTTTATTTTGGTCTTGAGGGTGAATATAAATCACAAAACAGAATAAATAATTGCTGTTTTGTATTTATTTAATTGCCCCATAAAATTCTTTTTGCATTTTATTTTAAAAGCTTATGTATTTTCACGCCCACGGGCATTTTTGTTTTGATTTTATAATCAGTAGTTAGTCCTGTGGGCTTTTTCCTTTCTCTGTAATTTATCTAATTAGATAATAAAATGTCCAGCGCTGTTTTCTCTATTTTCTTCTCTGGTGGGCTTCCTCCCACTCAGAGAGGCCCAGTGCCTCTTCTCCCCCTCGCGCAGCGCAGCCCACCCCGCATCCCTCTTCCTCCTCCCGTCGACGTCACGCTGTACGACTCCACCTCCTCCACCGATTCGCCTGTGGCTTGATCCTCTGGCTCAAGCGCCTCCCCCGAGGTAATATAAGAGGGAGGGAACCTTCCTCCTTCCCTAGGGTTCCCTCTCCTTCCCCCAGCGCCGCCGCCACCTCCCTCGTTTTCTCCTCCCTCTCCCTGGTAAGTCCTGTGTAGAGTAGGAGCAGAGAGAGAGAGAACCCCTCGCCGCCGTCCACCCCGTCTACTCCATCGAGCAGCGTCGGCGGCCATGTCCAGGGGCACGGGGACGGTGTCCGCGCCCCATTTTCGTCCTCGGTGAGGTCGAGGGACGTCTACAACGCCGGCCAGGAGCACGTCAAGGCGTCGGCTCCGGTGATCTGCTTCGTCTACCTCCGTTCGACATCAGCCGGCAGCAGGGCCTTCTCCCGCGCGCCTCCCTCCTCTCCGGCCCGCCTCCTCCACCGAGCGGCTCCTCCTTCTTCCCCGAGGTGAGCCAGTCCTCTTCCTCCCTTCTCCCTCGTTGGATCCGGCGAGTAGGCTGCAGGAAGCCCCTGCCCGTGCGGTTGTAGCAGACGTTGGTGCAGTTTTGGAGTTGTTCCTATCGTGTGCAGTAGGAGTAGCAGTATGGTAGACTTCCTCCTCGTAGAGCAACAGGTATAGACGTTTGATAGGCTGGAGTATAGCGTCTTGTTCTCCCCGTCGAGGCGCAGCAGCAGCAGCAGAGAAGCTGGTGCCCTTCCCTGTCCCCGGCGCGTCTTTGGCGCGGAGGTGCAGTGCAGAGACAGGGGATGTGGTGGTATTCCTAGAAATACCCCATCCTTCTGTCAGTAGCCGATTTGTAGCGCAGTGGTTGTGGTTTGTGTTTGTTCTCTGGAGGTGCAGGGATCGAATCCCCGGTGGTGCATCTCCCCCCTTTTATTTCATTTTTTTTTTCGGCTGATAGTAGTAGCAGCAGCAGAGAGGTTAACCTGCCATGTTCCCCTCCTCTGTCGAGTGCATGGTGACTAGTAGAGTGGTAGTGGTGCTCTGGTTTACCAGAGGGAGTACTGGGTTCGAATCCCAGGAAGTTTCCCCCATTTTTTTTGTTCTTTCCCTTTGCTGCAATATTATTTCATCCTTGCTATTGTAGTTCCTGTTACAATCATAGGTGGTCATGGCATCTTGTTTTTCTATTTTACTTTCTTGCTGTTATATCTATGTTAGGTGATGTAGTGTGTGGCTTGTGAGAATTGCATGTGTGTGTGAGGCCATATATATATGGAGTAGCTTTACATGTTGTGTGTGCATGGTGGTGTTACCTAGTAGATTATCCTAGGTAAAGCTAGCAAGTGAAGTGGTAACTTGTGTAGCTTCTTCTTTGTTGTAGGTGCTATCATGTGTTGTTGCACTAGGTTGTGTGTTTATATATGGAGTTGACCTTGTTCTAGTTGGTAGCTAAGATCATATGTGTAAGTGTGTAGTGTTGACCTTGAGTATGTTGTGCTTGTGGGTGATGTGGACTAGGAGTGTTTGTGAGTAGCATACCACCTTGACAAGCAAGCCTTGCACGTCCACATGTCCATATGTGAGAGGGCATGGCATGATATTTGTGTGAGAAGCTTGATAGTAGGGGTTGTGAAGTTGATGTGCATGACACAAACATGGGGTTCAAACCACCATGTCACTTTGTCATTGTGCACATGAACTCAACCTCTGTAGTTGTTGTCTTAATAGGATACTTTATGGAGTTGCATATTCAGATTTGTTGCAAGTTTGATCTTTGATTCCATGGAATAGGTGGAGCCCAAGGGCATGAGCTTTTGTGTGATAGTAGTAGGGGTTTTGCTCAACACCATAGTGGTATCATTTATCACTTGGTGTTATGTGTGTGCAAACTATGCCTAGAGAAAGTGGGCATGTGGCTGAAAATTCCAGATTAGAGAAATCTGTAATTTCACTAAGTCTGGGATGCTGGAAACATTTTCTTCTCTTATAGATGAGGATGTGCTGGTCATTCTGTTGCGAACTAGCCTTAGTTCAGTGCTAGTATTTTGAACCTGGTAAGTTTGTGAAGCTCCCTGTCAAATTTCAAATCATTTGGAGTCCATTAGGTTGTGTTTTGATTGCTGTCAAAAAGCTTCAGAACAGAGACAGAAACTCAGGTGCAGGAATTTTCACCAAGTCCCTGAGATCTGATGGTTTTGGGAAAGTTTGTTGCCTTGTATATTATAGAGTTTAATTCCTTTTTCTGTGATTATTGCTGGTGCTTGTAGTGTTCTTGGTTGGCAACAGCCACACATATTATTTGTCGTGTTTGAAGACCTGTAGCTATGTTGCATGTAGCTCCCAAAGAGCTAAGATGCAGATTATGGCAGATTATGTAGTTTTGTCATTTTGGCCATTGTGTGAGCTTAGGGAGTGTTGTGGTGTTCTTCCTTGCTCCATTCCATTCATGTTGGAATGATACATGTCTTGGCAACTTGGGAATACCAGATTTGTGCCATTTGAGTGTGTGGTGTTGATTCTTCTACGTAGAGCTTCATATCTTGTTTCGTTGATTCCCATTGATCCGTAGCTCCGTTTGCAATGTTCTTTACATGGTTTTGCATCATTTTCACGAGCCGCATCTGTTCATGCCATGATCATGCATGTCAAAATAGCATAGTGTACAGTTCTGTCTAGAAACTTGCAGTAGTTTATTTTGCTTGTGCTAGTGTTAGAAATAGTGGTGCATGCTCAATTTTCATCTCATGCATCATGTGATTGTTGCATCTTGTGGTGCTGCTGTTCATTGGCTGTTATTATCATGTTGGGTAGCACCGGGATCAGAGAACGAATACGTGGAGTCAGGAGAGTACGTGCAGGACGAACCAGAACCATTCCAAGCTGAGGATATCACAGGCAAGATGATAAGACCTTGATTCCATCTCTAGACTTGTTATGTTAGTTTCGTTTCCATGTCATATTGCTCGCTGCCTACCACTGAATTAAATTGCCTCTTGAAATGCCATGAGCCCAAACACTGTTCTCCTTCCTAGCAAACTTGTGTGGCTAAGTAGGTTTGCTCACCTACTAATGTTAGCATTGCTAGTTGCAGGTGCTTTGACTCATGTGATAAACATGAGCTTGATATCATTATCTTAAATTATGTTATTTAATTAATGCACCTATATACTTGGTAAATGACGGGAGGCCTAGCCTTTTGCCGGGTGCTTTGTTCCGTTATTGCCGCCTTAGTTACCGGTTATCGGTGTTTGATTCCATAATGATCGCTCCTAACACGTTCGGGGTTGTTATGGGGACCCCCTCGATAAATCGCGTAGTGCTAAGGCTTGTCCGGCAGGACCCAACATTGGTGTTAATTTGCTAATCACTTAATAATAAACTGCATAGGGAATAGCTACCCCGAGGATTTAATCAACAACCCGGGCCAGTGCTCCTCATGAGTGTTGGTCCAAACTGGGCAGACTATGGGGCCACCACAGGGCAACCTGAGGTTTGGTATACCTGTAGTGTGACTCATCCGGCGTGTCCTGAGACTGAGATACGCGACTCTTATCAGGGTCGTCGATACGTCGGGAGGTCCTGCTAGCCTTGCCTTACCTTAGCGGTATATCTTGCGTATAGGAATCCCAGTGAAGCTTTGGTTCCCCCATAGTTGAGGTTGTCCTCTAAGGAATCCGACGAGATCACGAGATTCGTGATAGAGGATGCCTTTGCGGCCTGTGTTCATTTGTGATGGACTAGTTGGAGCACCCCTGCAGGGTTAAATCTTTCGGAAAGCCGTGCCCACGGTTATGTGGCAACTTGGAATATTTTGTTAATATCCGGTATTAGACAACTTAAACATAAGCTAATAAAATTGCCAACTGTGTGCGTAGCCGTGACAGTCCCTTCGAAGACCTCTCTTCGATCGGGAACACGGTGGGGTTATGAATGCCGTAGGTAGGTGTTCAGGATCACTTACTGATCAAGTAAACCCGACCGTTAGCGTAGACCACCTTCACTTCTATTTTGCGTAAGTTAGCCACTTATTCAAGCATAGGATGCTGCAGCCTGATACACTTCTCCCTTACCCTACCCAATAACATGACTAGTTCTGGCACCAAGGTCTTAGATTGCAGAGTCCCCGTGGCTCACGGATTCCTCCGAAACTCCTAGCAGGTACAGGTACCCCAGAGACAGATGATCCCGACGGCACCTAGCTGGCATGGCAGTACGACGAGGAGACAGACCGCCTCTACGTGAACTATCCCGAGGACTCGGGCGTGGTCGTGATCGTGGGCCTGCAGCAGGGTAGCATAGCATTTTCCATGTTTTGTAGTCCATAGCGGAACTACCTTGTTTGTATCTGTGTTGTACTCTGAGTTATTAATAAGAAGACAGTTGAATCCCGAATTGTCTACTTTTATTATTATTTGTGCTATGTTACTTGCTTGCGAAACGCTTAGATGCGCTTCTTTCCTATTCGAGGCCTCGACCCCCAAATCGGAAAGGACCGCATCTTGGTCGTTACATTATGAAAGTGTGGAAAACACAAAACAGAAAGAAAAAGGATAGATTCGTTGGGTTGCCTCCCAACAAGCGCTATTGTTTAACGCCCTTAGCTAGGCATAGATAAATCAATGATGCTCACATAAAAGACAAGAATTGAAGCACAACGAGAGCATCATAAAGCATGTGAAAATCACATCTAAGTCTAACATACTTCCTATGCATAGGCATTTTATAGGAAAACATATTGTCAAGACAACCAATAGTTGCCATATGCAAGGAAGAAGAAAGAGACAATAGCAATCTCCACATAACGAGAGGTAATTTGGTAACATGAAAGTTTCTACCACAATATTTTCCTCTCTCATAGCAATTACATGTGGGATCATATTCGAATTCAACAATGTAACTATCACAAAGGATATTCTTTTCATGATCCACATGCATGCAAAGTTGACGCTCTTCGAAAATAGTGGGATTATCATCAACGAAAGTCATGACTTCTCCAAACCCACTTTCAATATTATTGCAAATGTCATACTCATCATGAGGCTTACACAAATTTTCAAGATTATAAGAAAAATAATCACCCCAATCAAGTTCATTGCAATAAGTGGAGGACATAGCAAAACTAGCATCCCCAAGCTTAGGATTTTGCATATTTTTAGCATGATTGTCACTAATAGAATTTATAGTGAAACCATTGCAATCATGCTTTTCATCCAAGGAGCCCTCGTGAATCACTTCCTAAATTTCTTCCTCACAATTTTCAGATTCACGCATCTCAAACAAAACTCCATAAAGAAAGTCAAGTGCACTCAACTTACTAGCAACTGGTTCCACATAAGTGGATCTCTTAAAGAGATTAGAAAGTGGGTGAGGATCCATATCACTAGATTTTCAACAAGCGAAGATGCAAGCATATTGAAGGCACATAGCACGCAAGCAAAGGAAAGGCAAATGAAAAAGGAAAATTGGTGAAGTGGGGGAGAGGAAAACGAGAGGCAACTGGCAAACAAAGTAATTGCAAGAGATGAGTTTCTGACACTTACTTGGATAGATCTCTCCTTCCCCGGCAACTGCGCCAGAAATAGTTCTGCTACTGCAACAAAAGACCTTCCAACGGCGCCAGAAACAAGCGTGCTGACGTGAGACTATTCTTGTCTTGTACTCCTCAGCAACGGCACCAGGAATCCTTGTGCTACGTCTACGCCTTTAGGGACTTCCTTGGCAAATATGCAAAGGATTCCCACGTGGCCTTGGAGCCTTGCGTTGGTGTTCCCTCGAAGCGGAAAGGGTGATGTAGCACAACGGCGGTAAGTATTTCCCTCAGTTTTGAGAACCAAGGTATCGATCCAGTGAAGGATTATCACAAGTACCTGCACAAACACAAAGAGCTTGTACCCAACGCTATGAAGGGGTTGTCAATCCCTTATAGATTGTTTGCCAAGTGAAAACTAAAAGCAAAAGGAAACAAAGCAAAGTAAAAGCGAAAGTGGAAACGATAGGTGTGAATAGACCCGGGGGCCGTAGTGTTCACTAGTGGCTTCTCTCATGAAAGCAAGTAGATGGTGGGTGAAGGAATTACTGTCGAGCAATTGATAGAACCGCGCAAAGTCGTGACGTTATCTATGGCAATGATTATATCTATAGGCATCACGTGCAAAACAAGTAGACCGATACTTTCTGCATCTACTACTATTACTCCACACGTCGACCGCTATCCAGCATGCATCTAGTGAATTAAGTTCATGAGAACAGAGTAACGCCTTAAGCAATATGACATGATGTAGATGGACAATCTCATATCTACGATAAAAGCCCATCTTGTTACCCTTGATGGCAACAACATGATGCGTGCCTTGCTGCCCCTTCTGTCACTGGGAAAGGTCACCACGCGGTATGAACTCAAAACCAAGCACTTCTCCCATTGCCAGAATCCTAGATCTAGTTGGCCAAACAAAACCCAAGACTCGGAGAGACTTACAAGGATATCAAATCATGCATATAAGAAATCAGCAAAGACTCAAATATATATCATAGATAATCTGATCACAAATCCACAATTCATCGGATCTCGACAAACACACCGCCAAATAGGATTACATCGGATAGATCTCCATGAAGATCATGGAGAACTTTGTATTGAAGATCCTAGAGAGAGAAGAAGCCATCTAGCTACTAACTACGGACCCGTAGGTCCGAAGTGAACTACTCACGAGTCATTGGAGGGGCGATGAGATCTCGCGGAAACGGAAGCTTGCGGCGGCGGAAAAGTGTTTTCGTGGATGCCCTCATTTTTTCTGGATTTTTAGGGAATTTATAGGCCAAATACCTAGGGCAGGGGAGTCCCAAGGGGGCTAAAAGCTTGGTTGCCGCGGCCTCCCCCTAGCCGCGGCAACAGGGCTTGTGGGCCCCCTATGGGCCCATTGCCTTGGCCCTCAAGCCTCCCGATCTTCTTCAATTCTGGAAAAAATTATTTCGGGGATTTTATTCCGTTTGGACTCCGTTCCAAAATCAGATATGAAAAGAGTCAAAAACACAGAAAAAACAGGAACTCGCGCTTGGCACTAAATTAATAAGTTAGTCCCAAAAAAGATATAAAAGGTAAACAAAACATCCAAAGTTGACAAGATAACAACGTGAAACTATCAAAATTTATAGATACGTTTGAGATGTATTAGTATGCTTGAGAAACTGCTGGCTAATCCTTTTACAGGAGATGGATCTTCACATCCAGACTTGCATCTAATCTATGTAGATGAAGTTTGTGGTTTATTTAAGCTTGCAACTTTGCCCGAGGATGAGGTAAATAAGAAAGTCTTTCCTTTATCTTTGAAGGATAAGGCATTGACATGGTATAGGCTATGTGATGATATTGGATCATGGGACTACAATCGGTTGAAATTGGAATTTCATCAGAAGTTTTATCTATGCATTTAGTACATCGTGATCGGAATTATATTTATAACTTTTGGCCTAGTGACAGGGAAAGCATAGCTCAAGCTTGGGGGAGGCTTAAATCAATGCTATATTCATGCCCCAATCATGAGCTCTCGAGAGAAATTATCACTCAAAACTTTTATGCTCCGCTTTCTTATGAAGATCGTACCATGCTTGACACTTCTTGTACCGGTTCTTTTATGAAGAAGGATATTAACCACAAGTGGAATTTATTGGAAAGAATCAAACGTAACTCTAAAGATTGGGAGCTTGAAGAAGGTAAGGAGTCAGGTATGAATTTCGAGTTTGATTGCGTTAAATCTTTTGTTGAAATAAATACTTCTAGAGATTTTAGCGCTAAGTATGGACTTGACTCTCAGATAGTAGCTTCTCTATGTGAATCTTTTGCTGCTCATATTGATCTTCCCAAAGAGAAGTGGTTTAAGTATCATCCTCCTGTAGAAGTCAACATAGTTAAACCCAATCTAGTTGAAGACAAAGTCATTGCCTATAATGATCCTATTGTTCCTTGTGCCTACACTGAGAAACCACCTTACCCTGCTAGGAAAAAGGATTATTCTAAAGCTCCAACTGTGATACGTAGGGGTTACATTAGACAACTTGCACCCCCTGAGGAAATTAGAGTTGAACCTAGTGTTGCTATTATCAAAGATCTCTTAGCCGAAGACATAGATGGACATGTTATCAAATTATGTGAGGACTCTGCTAGAATTGCTAAACCTCACGCGAAAGACAAATACGGCCCTGTAGTTGGCCTGCCCGTTGTTTCTGACAAGATAGGAGATCACTGTTATCATGGTTTATGTGATATGGGTTCTAGTGTTAGTGCAATACCCCGGTCCCTATATGATGAAATCAAAGATGAGATTGCACCTGCTGAGTTAGAACCCATTGATGTCACTATTATGCTAGCTAATAGAGACACTATCTGCCCTGTGGGAATTGTGAGAGATGTAGAAGTCTTGTGTGGTAAGACAAAGTATCCTACTGATTTCCTCTTCCTTGCTACTGCACAAGATAGCTTTTGTCCCATCATATTTGGTAGACCCTTTCTCAACACTGTCAATGCTCATATTGATTGCATTAAACAGACTGTCACTGTTAGTTTCGAGGGTGTGTCTCATGAATTTAACTTCTCCAAGTTTGGAAGACAACCCCATGAAAAAGAGTCGTCTGGTAGGGATGAAATCATTGCTCTTGCCTCTATTGCCATGCCTCCTACGGACTCTTTAGAGCAATATCATCTTGAGCATGAAAATGATATGCATATGGATGAAAGAGATGAGATAGACAGAATTGTTTTAGAACAATATCCTATTCTTAAGAATAATCTGCTTGTTGAACTGCTTGGGGATCCTCCCCCACCAAAGGGTGATCCCGTGTTCGAGCTAAAACAGTTACCAGATACACTTAAGTATGCCTATCTTGATGAGAAGGAGATATATCCTGTTATTATTAGTGCTCACCTCTCGAATCACGAAAAAAAGAAGTTATTAAAAACTTTGAGGAAGCATCGTGCTGCTATTGGATATACTCTTGATGATCTTAAGGGTATTAGTCCCACTCTATGTCAGCACAAGATTAAAACCGATCCTGATTCTAAGCCAGTTGCTGATCATCAACGAAGGTTAAATCCTAGGATGAAAGAGGTCGTGAGAAAAGAAATATTAAAGCTTCTGGAAGCAGGAATCACTTATCTTGTTGCTCATAGTGATTGGGTAAGTCTAGTACATTGCGTACCAAAGAAGGGAGGTATCACCGTCGTTCCTAATGATAAGAATGAACTAATCCCATAGAGGATTATTACTGGCTATAGGATGGTGATAGACTTCCAGGAACGGAACAAGGCAACCAGGAAAGACCATTATCCTTTGTCGTTTATCGACCAAATGCTAGAAAGGCTATCTAAACACACACACTTCTGCTTTCTAGACGGTTATTCAGGTTTCTCGCAAATACATGTTGCACAATCTGATCAGGAGAAAACCACTTTCACCTGCCCCTTCGGTACCTTTGCTTATAGACGTATGCCTTTTGGCTTATGCAATGCACCTGCCACCTTTCAAAGATGTATGATGGCTATATTCTGTGACTTTTGTGAAAAGATTGTTGAGGTTTTCATGGATGATTTCTCTGTTTACGGTTCTTCCTTTGATGATTGCCTTGGAAACCTTGATCGAGTCTTACAAAGATGCAAAGATACCAACCTCGTCTTGAACTGGGAGAAGTGCCACTTCATGGTTAATGAAGGCGTCGTCTTAGGACACAAAATCTCTGAGAAAGGCATTGAAGTTGATAAGGCTAAGGTTGATGCAATTAAGAAAATGCCTTGCATCACAGATATCAGAGGTATATGAAGTTTCCTAGGTCATGTTGTTTTCTATAGAAGGTTCATTAAAGACTTCTCTAAGATTTCTAGGCCTCTTACCAACCTCTTGCACAAGGATGTTCCTTTTGTTTTTGATGAGGATTGTGAGGAAGCTTTCGAAATGCTTGTTAACCACACCTATTGTTCAACCACCTGATTGGAACTTGCCCTTTGAAATCATGTGCGATGCTAGTGATTATGCTGTTGGTGCTGCTCTAGGACAAAGAGTTGACAAGAAGTTGAATGTCCTTCACTACGCTAGTAAAACTTTAGACAGTCCCAAAGAAACTATGCCACTACGGAGAAGGAATTTTTAGTAGTCGTGTTTGCATGTGAAAAGTTCAGATCTTATATAGTTGACTCCAAAGTCATTATTCACTCTCATCATGCTGCTATTAAGTACCTTATGGAGAAGAAGGACGCTAAGCCTAGGCTAATCTGATGGGTTCTCCTGCTACAGGAATTTGATTTGCACGTTGTTGACCGAAAGGGTGCTGATAACCCTGTAGCAGATAACTTGTCCAGGATAGAGAATGTCCTTGATGACCCACGACCTATTGATGACAGCTTTCCCGATGAGCAATTGAATGTCATCCGCACTTCACATAGTGCACCGTGGTATGCTGATTACGCAAACTATATCGTAAGTGGTGCACCGTGGTATGATGATTACGCAAATTCTTCTTTGATTTGAGACACTACTTTTGGGATGATCCTCACCTTTATAAGGAAGGAGTAGATGGTGTTATTAGACGTTGTGTGCCTGAACATGAACAGGGACAGATCCTGCAGAAGTGTCATTCCAAAGCCTACGGAGGACACCATGCTGGAGATAGAACTACTCATAAGGTATTGCAATCAGGTTTCTATTGGCCCACTCTCTTCAAGGATGCCCGTAAGTTTGTCTTGTCTTGTGACGAATGCCAAAGAATAGGGAACATCAGTAAACGTGAGGAAATGCCTATGAACTATTCGCTTGTCATTGAACCATTTGATGTCTAGGGCTTTGATTATGGAACCCTTCCCGAGTTCCAATGGGTATACTCACATCTTAGTTGCTGTCGATTACATCACTAAGTGGGTAGAATCTATCCCCACTAGAAATGCTGATCACCACACCTCTATTAAGATGCTTAAAGAAGTCATTTTCCCAAGATTTGGAGTCCCTAAATATCTAATGACTGATGGCGGTTCACACTTCATTCATGGTGTTTTCCGCAAGATGCTCGCTAAGTATGATGTCAACCATAGAGTTGCATCTCCTTATCATCCTCAGTCTAGTGGTCAAGTGGAGTTGAGTAATAGGGAGATCAAATTGATCTTACAAAAGACTGTCAATAGATCTCGAAAGAATTGGTCTAGCAAACTTGATGATGCACTATGGGCTTATAGGACTGCTTATAAGAATCCCGTGGGCATGTCGCCATATAAATTGGTTTACGGTAAGGCCTGTCATTTACCTCTTGAGCTAGAACACAAAGCTTATTGGGCAATCAAAGAGCTCAACTTCGACTTCAAACTTGCCGGTGAGAAGCGGTTGTTTGATATCAGCTCATTAGATGAATGGAGGTCCCATGCATATGAGAATGCCAAGTTGTTCAAGGAAAAGGTTAAGAGATGGCACGATAAAAGAATACAAAAACGTGAGTTCAATGTAGGTGATTATGTCCTGCTATACAATTCTCACTTAAGAATCTTCGCAGGCAAGCTTCTCTCTAAATGGGAAGGTCCGTACGTTGGTGAGGAAGTATATCGTTCCGGTGCCATCAAAATCAATAACACGGAAGGTAATTTTCCTAGAGTGGTAAATGGGCAAAGAATCAAGCATTATATCTCTGGTACTCCCATAAATGTTGAGAGCAATATCATCAATATCATAACTCTAGAGGAGTATATAAGGGATGTTTATCAGCCTGTTTCAAACTCTGAAAACGAAGAGGTATGTGTTTCGGTAAGTAATTGGACTCCAAAACTTTTCCAGTAGGAAATTTTCTCCGTTTTGGAATTTATGGAAAAATAAAAAAATAGAAAGCAATCCGGAGAGCGCACGAGGCGGCCACAAGCTTGGTAGCCGCGGCCTCCCCCCTGGTCGCGGCTACAGGGCTTGTAGGCACCTCGTGTGCCCCCCGGACTCCGTTTTCTTGCACAGCACTCCTTCTGGTCCAGAAAAAATCATTATATATACGCCCGAGGGTTTTGATCTCCGTATCACGCAGTTTTCCTCTGTTTTTCATTTCGAGCCTGTTTCTGTTGCAGATCTAGATCGTCATGACTTCCCCAAAAGCTCCTAAGGACAAGATCTTCGAGAAGGTCATCAATCCCTACCTCACGGAAGTGCTGCAACACCCTCAATCTATTGAGATGCATGAGGGGATGTTGCACATCCGTGATGTTAAGGGGCCTAAGAAGACCGGAAGCGTGGAGACGAGGCTCGAAGCAATGGAGCAACAAGTCTTCAAGTGCCAAGGGATGGTGGAGCGTGAACTCAACGCCAACCACATGATGATCACGGATTTCACCAACAAGCACAAGATGGATGCCAATGACATTGGGAAGCACCTCTCCAGGCTCTATGACACGGTTGATCAACTCCAGGGCCAGATCTATGACCTGCAGAACCAAAACTGTGAGTATGAGTATAGATTTAAATCAATAAGGTTGGCTGCAGATTTGAGGATTCCGACGACTCGTTCATCCTGCCATGATGGAGCACCTATGCCTTGGAAGACAGAGGATCAAACTCATGTTGCAACTCCACCACCATCACCACCAAAGGAAGACAACTAAGCATTGATATGGGCAACTCCCTTGGCTTGTGCCAAGCTTGGTGGAGTTGCCCTGGTATCGTATCACCTTTATATCTTTTGCTTTTACCTTTGTTTTAATTATTTATTTTTTCAATTTTCACTTTCTTCTCTTAGTGGGATAAGTCTTTAGCATTAGTTTGAGTCTTTTGCCTTGCGTCTCCCCCGATGTATTCGAGCTTGCGAGCTATATAATAAAGAGTATCTTAGTCAAGGGCTTTGTTTTGTGCCGTGATCAAAAGTATGAAAAGAACGATAGCATGAAAGATCATGAGATGATCTTATGGAAAGTGATAGCTTCACATATAACAAGTATGATGATTGAAACTTGTTGAGAATAGTCCAACATAGACCCCAGTCATTGTTGCAATTAATAAGAAGTAATAAGGAAAGAGAGGTTCACATATAAATATATCATCTTAGACACTTTCTATAATTGTGAGCACTCACCAAACTATTACATGCTTAGAAGTAGATGTTGGACAAGGAAGACAACATAATGAATTGTGTTTGCTTGGTTCCAAACAAATGTTATATGTCTAGAGATCCTTTAGCATGTGACGATTGCTTCCACCTCATATTAGCCAAAGCTTCCGTACTAAGTAGAAATACTACTTGTGCATCCATAAACCTTCAACCCAGTTTTGCCATGAGAGTCCACCATACCTACCTATGGATTGCGTAAGATCCTTCAAGTAAGTTTTCATTGGTGCAAGCAATAAAAAGTTGCTATCTAAAGTATGTATGATTTATTAGTGTGTGGAAAATAAGCTTTGTACGAACCTGTGATGAGGAAGACATAAAAGCGACAGACTGCATAATAAAGTTCTTTATAACAGGGGGCAACATAAGGTGACGTTCCTTTACACTAAGAGGTCGTATATCCAAACCTTAAAAGCGCATGACAACCTCTGCTTCCCTCTACGAAGGGCCTATCTTGTACCTTTACTTTTGTCCTTGTGAAAAGTCATGGTGATCAACACCAATTCCCTATTCCGTCTTCATCTTGGTGAACGTCATATGCTAGGGAAAGATCTATATTCATATATCAACTTGGAGATGAGTACTTATGCTTTATTATTGTTGACTTTACCCTTGAGGTAAATTTTTGGGAGGCAAAATTATAAGCCCCTATCTTTCTCTGTGTCCAACTGAAACTTTGATACCATGAGTACCACATGAGTTGTAACAATTGTGGAAAACAAAAGAGATGATTGAGTATGTGAATTTGCTTTACAAGCTCTTATTTGACTCTTTCTGATGTTATGATAAATTGCAATTGCTTCAATGACTATGGACTGTTGTTGGTTACTTCTCGGTAAGTTTTTTGATTCATACTTTGCTTTGTGAAGGAATTTTTACTTTCCCATAAGAATCTTTATGATGTATTGTTGTTCTATGTGTGATCATGATGCCCTCATGTCCGTATTATGTTTTATCGACACCTTCATCCCTAAACAAGTGGACATGTTTATGGATCTTGGTTTTCGCTTGAGGACAAGCGACGTCTAAGCTTGGGGGAGTTGATACGTCCATTTTGCATCATGCTTTCATGTTCATATTTATCGCTTTACGGACTGTTATTATACTTCGTGGTACCATACTTATGCCTTTTCTCTCTTATTTTGCAAGGTTTATTTGAAGAGGGAGAATACCGGCAGCTGGAATTCTCGACTAGAAAAGGAGCAAGTTTTAGTCATGTATTCTGCGCAACTCCAAATGCCCAGAAAATGAACGCGGAACTTTTTGGGAATATATAAAAAATACTGGGCGAAAGAAGTGCCAGAGGGGAGCTGCCAGGGGCCCACAAGCCTTGTAGTCGCGGCTTGCCCCCCTGGCCGCGACTACAGGGCTTGTGAGCACCCTGGTGGCCCACTGGCCCCCCTCTTCTGCTATATGAAGGGTTTCGTCTGGAAACAAATCAGGGCGAAGCTTTTTCGAGGAGGCGCCGCCGCCACGAGGTGGAACTTGAGCAGAACTAATCTAGAGCTCCGGCAGGACGATCCTGCCGGGGAAACTTCCCTCCCGGAGGGGGAAATCGTTGCCATCGTAATCACCAACACTCCTCTCATCGGAGGGGACTCGTATCCATCAACATCTTCATCAGCACCATCTCATCTCCCAACCCTAGTTCATCACTTGTAACCAATTTCCGTCTCGCGACTTCGATTGGTACTTGTAAGGTTGCTAGTAGTGTTGATTACTCTTTGTAGTTTATGCTAGTTGGACTACTTGGTGGAAGAGTTTATGTTCATATCCTTGATGCTAATCATTACCCCTCTGGTCATGAATATGATTATGCTTTGTGAGTAGTTACTTTTGTTCCTGAGGACATGGGATAAGTCATGCTAATAGTAGTCATGTGAATTTGTTATTTGTTCGGTAATTTGATATGTTGTATGTTGTTTTTCCTCTAGTGGTGTTATGTGAACGTCGACTACATAACACTTCACCATTATTTGGGCCTAGAGGAAGGCACTGGGGAGTAGTAAGTAGATGATGGGTTGCTAGAGTGACAGAAGCTTAAACCCTAGTCTATGCGTTGCTTCGTAAGGGGCTGATTTGGATCCACTAGTTTAATGCTATGGTTAGACTTTGTCTTAATTCTTCTTTCGTAGTTGCGGATGCTTGCGAGAGGGGTTAATCATAAGTGGGATGCTTGTCCAAGTAAGGGCAGTACCCAAGCACCGGTCCACCCACATGTCAAACTATCAAAGTAGCGAACGTGAATCATATGAACATGATGAAAACTAGCATGACAGAAATTCCCGTGTGTCCTCGGGAGCGTTTTTCCTCCTATAAGACTTTGTTCAGGCTTGTCCCTTGCTACAAAAGGGATTGGCCCGCTTTGCTGCACCGTTGCTACTACTTGTTACTTGTTACTTTTCACCTGCTACGTTTCACCTCACTACACCATCACTTGTTACCGCTACTTTCAGTGCTTGCAGTTATTACCTTGCTGAAAACCATTTATCACAGCCTTCTGCTCCTCGTTGGGTTCGACACTCTTACTTATCGAAAGGACTACGATTGATCCCCTATACTTGGGGGTCATCAAATAATCATGGAGATATCCAAGGCAATGATCATGTATATAGGCATCATGTTCAATATTAGTAGACCGACTCCTGCCTGCATTTACTACTATTACTCCACACATCGACCGCTATCCTGCATGCATCTAGTGTATTAAGTTCATGGAAAAATGGAGTGATTTATTAAGAACGATGACATGATGTAAACAAGATAAACTCACGTATGAATAAACCCCATCTTTTTACCCTTAATACCAATGATACATGCGTTTCATGTCTCTTTCTGTCACTAAGATTGAGCTTTGCAAGATCGAACCCATCACAAAGGACCTTTTCCAATGGCAAGATAAATCAATCTAGTTGGCAAAACTAAACAAATAAATCAAAGAAGAAATACGAGGCTATAAAAATCATGAATAAAAGAGTTCAAAGAATACTGAAATAATATTCATGGATAGATCAAATCATAAACTCACAATTCATCAAATCCCAACAAACACACCACAAAAAGAGTTACATCAAATAGATCTCCATGAACATCAATGAGAACATTGTATTGAAGATCAAAAAGATAGAAGAAGCCATCTAGATACTAACTACGGACATGTCGGTCGTTGTTACACTACTCGCACATCATTGGAGGGGCAGCAAGGATGATGCGGAACCCCTCCGTGATGGTTTCCCCCTCCAGTAGAGTGCCAAAAAGGCATATAGATTGGATCTCGTGGTCCTAGATCTTGCGGCGGGGAAAAAGTCTTTTGTCGACTCCTCTGGGGTTTCTAGGATTTTAAAGTATTTATAGAGTCAGAGGTAGGTCAAGGAGGTTCCCATGGGCTGCACTATCCACGAGGGTGTGCTCGAGGCCCCTGGCGCGCCCTAGTGCCTAGTGGGCCCCACGGGCCTCCTCTCGTTGCCTCCAGAAGCTTCCAGGGTCTCTTCTTGCAAGAAAAAATATCCAAAAAGTTTCATCACATTTAGCCTCATTTGTTATTGATATTCTGCAAAGTAAAAAAACAAGAATAAAACAACAACTCACAGTGTGCATAAAGTTAATAGGTTAGTCCCAAAAAATGATATAAAGTTGTTAGTAAATGTATATAAAACATCCAAGATTGATAATATAACAACATGGAAAAATAAAAAAAATATAGATACATTGGAGACATATCAGCATCCCCAAGCTTAATTCTGCTTGTCCTCAAGTAGATAAATGATAAAAACACAATTGTTGGTGTGGAATGCGGCCTATCAAGTTCATCACATATTCTTTTCTTTTGTAGCATGGACATTTGGACTTTAAGTGATTCAAAGCAATAGTCTATAATTTGTCATAAATTCATCAATACACAAGCATATCAACAAGCAACCATGTCTTTCAAAATATGAATGCTCAAGCAAGCTATCCCATGCCCATTATGCTCAATCATTGATCCATTCATGAAGCACACTCAAATATTAGCTATATCCAATGCACAAGTATGACAATTGTTTTCCCTAGTTGGTGCTTTATAAGAGAAGATGGAGACTCAATAAAATAAAAAAAATGCATAAAATTAAATAGATAGGCCCTTCGCAGAAGTAAGCAGAGATTTATAGAGGTACCACAGATCATAGCTTAAATTGAGAGATAAAATTGTTTTGAGAGGCATGCTTTTCCCGTCAACACAAATGACCAAGAATGCCCAATATCTTCCATGCTAGATAAATCATAGACGATTCCCAAACATAAAGTAAAGTTTCCACCATTCTCACACAATCCATGACTAGTCGTATCCATGGGTGCCGTCCATACCAACACTTCCCAAGGAATTTATTATTGAATAACATATATAAAGCTTTTTTCATTTTGGGAATGGGCATCCCTATTACCTGCCACACTCTCATGCAATGACAAGTGAATAAACACTCATCTTGATCATAACATACCTAGCATGGAAAATATTGGTCACCCCATGTCGCTTCATGAGCGGTACGGACACACAAAAAGGAAATTCATTTTTAAAGTTACAGTTGGCACATACAAATTTACTCGAAATGGCATGGAAATACCGATATAGGTAGGTATGGTGGACTCATTTGGCAAAAATTTTGGTTTAATGAGTTGGATGCACAGGCAAAATTCCCGCTTAGTACAAGTGAAGGCTAGCAAATAGATTGAGAAGCGACCGACCTAGAAACAAAAACGATCATAAACAAGCATTAAACATAACTAACACTGAATAATGCACCACAAGTAGGATGTAACTTCATTGCATAACTATTGACTTTCGTGCTTGCATAGGAAATCACAAACTTTGACACCAATATTCTTACTAAAGCATAATTACTCACCAACATGACTCACATATTATTATATCCATAATGCAGAACTATTGCAAGGAATCAAGTTTATAATATCCAATCACCTTCATAAAAGTTTTTCTTAAATCCCTCTTGAATCTATCACTTTGGGACCAAATTCATATCTCGTGCAAATTATCATTACCATTCTTTAACTCTCAAAAAGATCTAAGTGAAGCACGAGAGCATAAATATTTCTTCAAAAATTACCATATCAACTCTCAAAATAATTTAAGTGTACCATGAGAGTGCATTTCATTAAATTTTTACGAACTCTCAAATTGACATAAGTGAAGCATGAGAGCATATTTCTTTAAAATATAACCACCGCTATGCTCAAACAGATATAAGTGAAGTACTAGAGCAACTTCCTAGCTCAAAAAAAGTCAGTGAAGCACATAGAGTATTCTAGAAAATCATGATATGCGGGGGGCTCTCTCAAACAAGTGTGTTCAGCAAGGATGATTGTGACAAAGTAAAAAGAAAAACAAGCAAAGACTCATATAATACAAGACGCTCCAAGCAAAACTCATGATATGTGACGAGTAAAAATATAGCTCCAAGTAAAATTATAGAAGGTCGTTGGGCATCCCTTTGCTTGGTAGTCCTTGAATATTGCCTTGGGGTGCCATGGGAATCCCCAAGATTAGGCTCTTCCCTCTTCTTATTCCTTCATCCATCGCCATCCGAAAACGTGAAAACTTCAATCACACAAAATTTACCAAAACCTTTGTGAGATCCGTTAGTATAATAAAGCAATTCACCACTCTAAGTACTGTTGAAACCTCATTCACATTTTATTATTGCATTATACCTCCTGCATTCCAACTTTACCATGTCTTATACCCCCCGAAACAATCCATAAATTCATCAAAATAAGCACACAATGCAACAAAAACGGAATGTGTCAAAAACAGAATAGTCTGTAGTAATCTGAACTTTGACCATCCGTAACTCTAAAAATTCTGAAAAATTAGGACAACATGGTAAATTTGTATATCAATCATTTGTAAAAAGATCAGAGCAAAATCACGTTTCTATGAATTTCCAAAATTCCAGAACAGGGTGCAATTTTTTTTGTTTTTCAATAGGATCAAATCAACTATCAGCCAACAAAATCCTAAAGGCTTTACTTGGCACAAACACTAATTAGAACATGAAAATACACTCATAACAGTAGCATAATTGCATATTCATAGAAAAACAAAAAGGATAACAAAAATTGAAAAGATAACTATTGGGTTGCCTCCCAACGAGCACTATTGTTTTATGCCCCTAGCTAGGTATAATGCATATATTCAAGTATTGTCTTCTTTAGTTTCCACCATCACACATTCATAATTCTTTAGAGATCTAGAATGCATATTCTCAATGATCACGCTCCTAGGAATAAAATTAAAGAACTAGCTCTTGTGAATAGGTTTCTTTATCAACTCAATAAAATCGGGGTGAATACTAATCATTTTAAGATCTTCGTTGCTACTAGAAGTGGCACACTTGTTCTTAGGAGCGTCAATGGTCTTGCAATTCTTACAAGGAGGTCCCTTTTAAATAGTTTAAATGGAAGAAATAGCTGAGCTCAAGTTACTAAATATTTTCTTCCAACTTATCAATTCGAAAGGGGCTCTCTTCTACCCTCTCGTTAACTACGAGTCTATTCTCTTTTAGTGTTTTAAAAGTATGCCCTATCTTTGAACCAATTCGAGTGGCATGATTATGGATCTTTTTATCCAAATTTTAAATATGTTCTATGATGTCCCACAAGTGTAGGGGGTCAATCGTAGTCCTCTCGATAAGTAAGAGTACTGAACACAACGAGGAGCGGAAGGAAATGACAAGCGGTTTTCAGCAAGGTAATTTGTGGAAGCACTGAAATAGCGGTAACAAGTTGTTTGATAGCAAGATAACTGTAACAAGTGACAAGTAGCAATAGTAACAATAGTTGCAGCAAGGTAGCACAATCCTTTTGTTTTAAAGGACATGCCAAAACAATTTCTTATAATAGGCAAAGCGTTCTTGAGGGCACACGGGAATTTCATCTAGTCACTTTCGTCATGTTGGGTTGATTAGCGTTCGGTATTTTGATAATTTGATATGTGGCTGGACCTGTGCTTGGGCACTGTTCTTACTTGAACAAACCTCCCACTTATGATTAACCCTCTCGCAAGAATCCGCAAGTACGACAAAAGTATTAAGAATAAATTATAACCATAGCATTAAACATAGGGATCCAAATCAGCCCCTTATGGAGTAGTGCATAGACTGGGGTTTAAGTTTGTGTCACTCTCACAACCCACCCTCTAAATACTACTCAGCAATGCATTCTGTCAGTCCCAAAGCTGGTGAAGTGTTATGTAGTCAACGTTCACATAACACCACTTCACATGACTACGTGCAACATGATTTTTCCTGTGGCCTACGAACAAAAGTAACTACTCGCAACTGATAAACATTTTCATGATCATAGAGGTATTAAATAGCATAATGGATCCTAACGTATGATCTTCCACCAAATAAACCATAAAACATCAACTACAAGATGTAATCAACACTACTAGTCACACCCCACGTACCAACCCGAGGTTCCGGTACAAGATTGAGTACAAGAGATGAACTAGGGTTATGAGAGGAGATGGTGTTGATGAAGATGTTGATGTAGATTGGCCTCCCATAGATGAGAGGGTTGTTGGTGATGACAATGGCCTCGATTTCCGCCTCCGGGAGGGAAGTTCCTCCGGCGGAATCGCTCCGTCGGAGGGCAAAAGTGCTCGTTCCCAGGTTCTGCATGACTTTATTTAGGTTAAATTATTCTATGATAACCCTTATCCCCAAGGAACCACATGCCTCTTCTATGAAGAAATTCAGTCCCATTAATCTACTTAATTGTAGTTTTAAGATTTTCACCAAAGTACTTACCAACAGGCTAACTAAAGTCATGTTGAGACTGATAGCTAGCAACCAATCTGCTATTTTAAAAGGATGATATATTTTGCAAAGTGTGGTGACTACACAGGAGGTTCTTCACTCCATTCACTCTAGCAAAAGGCAGGATCTCATCTTGAAACTAGATTATGAAAAAGCTTTTGATAAAGTAAATCCTGATTTTTTGGATGAGCTACTTAAAGCTAGAGGTTTTGGTGCGAAGTGGATTCAGTGGATCCACCAAGTCGCCCATGCATGGGGGCTCTATGGGGGTCAAAGTAAATAATATGGAGAGTGATTTTTTTACTTACTCGTAAAGGATTAAGACAAGGAGACCTTATGTCCCCATTAATTTTTAGCCTAGTTGTAGATGTGCTTACTAGGATGCTCATCAAAGCTTGTCAACAACAACTGATTGAGGAGCTCTGCCCTGAGGTTGGTCCTAGCGGAATTTCTTCCCTCCAGTATGCCGATGACACCATTTTTTTGATAAACACATTCTACATGCTACAAATGTCAAGATAGTTTTCAACCATTTTGAACAGGTCTCTCGCATGAGAATTAATTAAAGTAAGAGTGAGCTTATGCCCATTAATATAGAGGATAGTGAACTTAAGGATTTCTTAGATATCCTTGGATGCTCCAAAGGGGCCTTCCCCATTAAGTACCTGGGAATCCCCCTCCATCTTGATAAGCTAAGGAGACTGATTTTGATCCAAGACTGCCTAGCTAGTATCCCTATTTACCTTCTCGCATTCTTTAAATTCCCCAAATGGGCCATTGATCTAATTAATTCGTAGATGGCTAACTCTTTGTGGAATGACTTTGAGGATCATAGGAAATTACACCTTGCAAACTGGAAATTAGTGTGCATGAAAGAATAGTTTGGTGGTCTAGGAATCCATTACCTCCAAGATATTAACCTTTGGCTCCTAAGATTTTGGATCAAGAGATACTAAGGGTGGAGGGATGCCGAGAGGGCTATAATAGATAGCAAATATCTGTAAGACAAGCCAAGTTTATTTTCCTTGGGACATAACACCCAAACCTCCACATTCTACAAGGGGATTCAATCTATTACCCAAGCCCTTAAATTTGGGTATAGATGGAAAGTGAAAAAAGGATATGAGGTGAGGTTTTGGGAAGATACGTGGTTTTACGCCTCCCCTCTTGCTATTCAATTTTGGCCAGATATTTGATTTGCAATGAGGAGACAAAATGCATGAGTAAAGTGTGGGATGGTAACACCCTTAAACTTTCCTTTAGAAGGATTTTCTGTGATAGACTTATGGAATACTGGTATTAGATGCTGGAAGTTTCCAAGAGTGTTGGACTGATTGAGGACTCTGACTCTCTTGTTTGGAAATTAGAGAACAAAGGAAAGTGCTCCTCCAGTTCTTTGTACCATGTAATTAATTTTAGAGGATTGCAACCTATGTTTGTCCCAGCTGTGTCCTACGGCGACAGAAATCTTCTGTCGTCTCTTGAGCTTGTGTTGGTTTTTCCCTTGAAGAGGAAAGGGCGATGCAGCACAGGAGCAGTAAGTATTTCCCTCAGTTTGAGAACCAAGGTATCAATCTAGTAGGAGAATCTCGTCAAGTCCAGAGTACCTGCACAAACACAAAAGAGCTTGCACCCAACGCTATAAAGGGGTTGTCAATCCCTTCAAGATTGATTGCAAAGTGAGATGTGAAGCCGGAAAGTGCAACGAAGAAAAAGTGTAAGGCTGAAAATATGATGTGAAGTAGACCCGGGGGCCCTAATGTTCACTAGAGGCTTATCTCAAAATAGCAAACATTACGGTGGGTGAACAAATTACTGTCGAGCAATTGATAGAACCGCGCAAAGTCATGACGATAGCTAAGGCAATGATCATACATATAGGCATCACGTCCGAGAAAAGTAGACCGATACTTTCTGCATCTACTACTATTACTCCACACATCGACCGCTATCGAGCATGCATCTAGTGTATTGAGTTCATGACGAACAGAGTAACGCCTTAAGCAAGATGACATGATGTAGAGGGCAAACTCAAACCAATGATGAAAACCACATCTTTTTACCCTTGATGGCAGCAACATGTTGCGTGCCTCGCTACCCCTTCTGTCACTGGGTGAGGTCACCGCACGATATGAACCCAAAACGAAGCACTTCTCCCATTGCAAGAGTCATAGATCAAGCTGGCCAAACAAAACCCACAACTCGAAGAGAATTACAAGGATATGAAATCATGCATAAGAGAGATCAGAAGAAACTCAAATAAGATTCATAGATAATCTGATCATAAATCCACACCGCAAAAGAAGATCACATCGGATAGATCTCCATGAAGATCATGGAGAACTTTCTATTCAAGATCCAAGAGAGAGAAGAAGCCATCTAGCTACTAGCTATGGACCCGTAGGTCTATGGTGAACTACTCACGCATCATCGGAGAGGTCATGGTGTTGATGAAGAAGCCCTCCGTATCTGAATCCCCCTTTGGCAGGGCACCAAAGCATGTCCTAGATGGGATCTTGCAGAGACAGAAGCTTGCGGCGGCGGAAAAGTACTTTCGATGATCTCCTGATTTTTCTGGAATTATTGGGAATATATAGGCGAAAGACCTAGGGCAGAGGTGGCCCAGGGAGCCCATAAGCCTCGGAGGCGCGGGAACCCCTGGCCGCGGCTAGGCGGCTTGTGGGGTCCCTGGTGGCTCCCTGCCTTGGTTCTCAAGTTTCCCGATCTTCTTCTGTTTTGGATTTTTTTTTGGAAGTTTCGTTCCGTTTGGACTCCGTTTAAAATCCTCGTCTGAAAGGGGTCAAAAACACGGAAAAAACAGGAACTGGCACTTGGCACTGAGCTAATAAGTTAGTACCAAAAAGATATAAAAGGCATACAAAACATCCAAAGTTTGACAGGATAATAGCATGAAACCATCAAAAATTATAGATATGTTGGAGACGTATCACTGTCTGAGAGATTTTTGTCCCACCTAGGGTCCATGTCTTCCTTTGGTTGCTTTCTAACAACAAGGTGATGACAATCGACAACCTTAGAAAAAGACACGTCATAAAACCTCCGGACTATGTGTATTTGTAGAGAGGATGAGTGTGTCTTTCACCTATTTTTTGATTGCATAGTTTCTAGGATTCTTTGATCATACATTGGTTATTATTTTAACACTCCCATTGGTAGTGATTATGAGTTAGTGGCTAGGCACTGGGTTTCTAGCAAGAAACATGATGTCCTTAATACTATCAGTTCAACTATCATGTGGTGCTTGTGGAAGAATAGAAACTCTATGATTTTTAACGGCACAATCTAGATATCTGTTGAGAAGGTCTGGAGAGGGTAATCCTCAGGACTCTCTAATGTTGGGAGGTCCTGATGCCAGAACATGGTAGGGAACAAATGGCCTGCTTCCTGGAGGCGCTGGCAAAACACTCTAAGCTACCGCTGACGATCCCAAGTGGCTAACGATGAAGCAAGTCTCAAACGAGGGCATCCCCAAGCTCAAGATCGCTCATGATGGCGGCAACCTTGATTCTTGAATCAAGAAAAAGAACACTTGGAACCTGTGCTTGCTGAACAGCCAATTTTTAGTCCTCACAACCAGCTGGTCACCACAAGAGATGGCAGCATCCCCCTGAAGCTCAGGAGATCACCGAATGTTACAACTGCCTGAAGTGAAATGGTCGTTTCTTCTTAAGTTTAGGACTTGGATCAGTCCGGAGTCTTTCTCCTTTCGGCCTGCATGCCGGTTTATACTTTTAGCTCTCCTTTTGTGTGTCGTTTCCTTTTTGTTTTAGATGAACTGATCCTCTAAGTGGGCTGATGCAAAAACTTTGTTTGGTTTCATCCTGGTAAATGAAACCGGGGAGAGAGCTCCCTGTTCATCCAAAAAAATAAAGGTAAACAACTATGAGTTGAAGCTGATGGTACTCTGTCAACAAGTAACAGTTGCAACGGTGAAAATGTGAACTGTACCAAAAAAGATGTTGAACCGTTGCTAGTTGAAGCTATAGATAAGAAATATGTCGACAAGTGACAGTTGCAACCGTCAAAATATGGACTCTACCAAAAAAGATGGTAAACAATTTCCAGTTAATTAAAGTTGTGAGCAAGAAAGATGCTACTCTGCCGACAATTGTGATAGTTGCAACGGTACAAATATGGACCATATCAAAAACAAGATGAGTTGAGGAGACGTCGGGATAAGAAGGCATGCCATAGGCAGCCTTAGGTTTTGATTAGGCCATAGGCAACGTCATGATAATTTACGCAGGTGCATTATATAATCCAAAAACAATTTTGTTGGAGAAAGTTGCATGGGAAACAAAAATTGTCCTACACACACGCAAGACCTAGCCATCATGATGAACATCTACAAGAGGGGAGACTGTATCTACATACCCTTGTAGATCGCAAAGAGGAAGCATATATAACGTGGTTGATGTAGTCAAACATCTTTGCGATCCAAATCGTAGTCCGTCCCGCGATCTCATCACGAACCGTCCCGCGATCTCATCACGATCCATCCCGATCTAGTGCCGAAGGGACGATACCTCCGCGTTCAGCACACATTTAGCTAGATGACGATCTCCGCCTTCTTGATCCAGCAAGAGAGATGAAAAGGTAGCTGAATTCTATGGCAGCATGATGGTGTAGCGGCAATGGTGGTGGAGCTACTCCGGCAGGGTCGTACCGTACCAAACTAGCTACGGGGTGTCACGAAGTGGTGGAGGGAGAGAGGGATATGCCTTGGCTTGAGGTGCAAGGCCATAGGGTTCAGCCGAACCAAGAGGAGGAGGAGTCCTCCTCCAGTACAACTTGGAAGGAGGAGCCCTCCTTCCCCAATTCGGTTTTGGCCCACTCTCCTTTCCTTTTCTCCTTTGGCTGAAATAGGCCTCCTTTGGGCTAGCCAGCAGCCCACTAAGAGCTGGTGTGCCACCCTTGGGCCTCTTTGGCTCTCTCCCGGGTGGGTAGGTTGAAGGAGATGTTGCTACTGGATGGAATGCTTCTGGGGCGCCATGATCCTTCTATCAGGAATAGAATAATCGGCCCCTCCCGGTGAAACTCCGGAACTCATTCGTCACTCCCCTTACTTTACCGTTAATGCCCGAAAACGTTCCAGAAGCCAAATAGATACTACCTATATATATCAATCTTCGTCTCTGGACAATTCTGGAAACCCTCATGATGTCCGGGATCTCATTCGGGACTCACAACAACCTTCGTTACCAACATCAGTAATTCAACTATACCAAAACGTCACCGAACCTTAAGTGTGCAGACTGTGCGGGTACGAGAACTATGTAGACATGACCTGAGACACTCTCCGGTCAATAACCAATAGCGGGACCTACATGCCCATATTGGCTCATACATATTCTACGAAGATCTTTATCGGTTGAACCTCTATGTCAAGGATTCATTTAATCTCGTACGTTGTCCCTTTCTCTATACCTAGTTCAATCTCATTAGTGGCAAGTCTCTTTACTCATTTCGTAATACAAGATCCCGCGACTAACTCCTTAGTCACATTGCTTGCGAGGCTTATTGTGATGTTGTATTATCGAGTGGGCCCCGAGATACCTCACCGTCATACAGAGTGACAAATCCCAGTCTTGATTGACGCCAACCCAACAAACACCTTCAGAGATACTTGTAGAGCACCTTTATAGTCACCCAGTTACGTTGCGATGTTTGATACACACAAGGTATTCTTCCGGTTTTCGGGAGTTGCATGATCTCATGGTCATAGGAACAGATACATCGACATGTAGAAAACGGTAGCAACAAACTGACACGATCATATGCTACGTTCATAGTTTGGGTCTTTTCCATCACATCATTCTCATAATGATGTGATCCCGTTATCAAGTGACAACACTTGTCTATGGCTAGGAAACCTTGACCATCTTTGATCAACGAGCTAGTCATCTAGAGACTCACTAGGGACTATGTGTTCTCTATGTATCCACACATGTATTTGAGTGTCCGGACCCCAATCCTAAGTCCTAAGAACTCAGCATGTAACACATCACATCACCTTGCGGCCTCACGCACGGTAAATTCCATGGATGCCACCTTACCTAGGCCGGGACCGTTTGCGTATTTTGGCTCAGGTAGATGAATGTGTCGCTAGCATTCAAACGACAAAGAACCCAGGTCGACATGACTAGTTATAAGCCCAAGTGGTACATCCGTACAGGGACAGGCATACATAACCCAGCAAAGCAGGCGTTGGTCATCAGCGTGTGTAGACGAGTCGTAGCAAGCTACAAGGACTCCATTACACCGCGTGACATTTCCCCCAAGGGACAGACACAACAACAAAGAAGGATCCATGCCGGTCAATCAATGTGTCCGGAGCAGTAGCGAGCTACCAAAGCTCGGTGGAAGCACAAAGAGGCATTTCCCCGTAAAGAGTACTACTAAAGGCACATAACTAGGCATCGAATCCCACGCATATAATGCATTTCGTAACATACACACAATATGCACGATATGTGTAGATACAACATGGCATCACAACATAACTCTATGACTCAAGCTTTTATTAAGGACTCATAAGAGTCAACAAAGTATAATATTACAAACAGGGGTCTCGTGACCCGACACTCAAGTCATACAAACATCAAGCGGAAGCATAACATGTCTGGGTACAAACATCTACTAAAAGTGGCTGGAGGAGCCTGAAAAGCTACAACGACCCTACCAAAGGAACCATACCTCTGTCTGGGATTCCCAAGCTATTCCGGTCAACATCGAACACATCACGTAGAAACCTTTAATTAGATTAAAATCTTCTCTGCAAAAACGTAAATAAAGAAACCGGGAGTACAAAGTTACTCAGCAAGACTTACATCAGAACTATCTACATATGCATCAGTATCAATGAAAGGATTGTGGGGTTTGATTGCAGCAATCCAGCTTTGACTCTTGGTTAACCTGTACTATGACTACAAGTTCTTTCTTTGAGGTGGGATAGCGCACACGAGTCCACATATTCACCAATCAATACACCACCATGGATCCACTCTCGTCTCCCTACGAGAATGACATCCATAGCACTCACACTTAGTATCCATTTAAATTGTCTATGTACCACGTAATGTTTCCAAGTAGTCCATATCCGAGGACGCGGCTATTCGAACAGATTAAATCACCCTGTAGGGGTATAATTCTTCACACATGCTCTCACCACTTAGCACCATATGCATGTCATGCATCTCGGAAACCTTCAAGCGGAAGCACTGGTGTGGGTGTCGGCCACGACCGTTAACCACACAAGACCCTAGTCTAGGTTTATTGCCTATTTGAGACTGAACCCGCAAGGAAGTCTGACCGAATTTCCTTAACGGCCCCAAACGATGTGTGCATGGTTCCCAAGCCCACCATCCGGGTGCCACTTAGTACACCGTGCCATTGTGTATCTACCACAGAGAAGCCTACCCTGTCGGGCAGAGCTAAACATGGCCGCCACCACTTTTCCTACAAACACCAAAAACTAGTTGCAACTCCTGGACAAAGATTTAGGCGATTAATAAGCCGAGAGGGGCACTTAAGCATTCCAATGCGTGGTAGTATCTTGTCTTGGATAACATACACAGAACTCGGTTCTTAAGGATGGTCCCAATGAGACAACCCACCATGTACTCCTACATGGCCTCTCATCGCTACCTTTACCAAGTCAGATTCACACCTTTACTCTCACACCGTAGAACATGAACGCAACCATTCCGGTTCATCGTCTAGATGGATCAGACTCGACACGACTCTAAGCATAGCAGGCACAGTAAACAAGCATGGATGAGTAAGCACAACAAGGCTCAAGCACTTGTTACTCATGCTAAGTGGTTTCAACTATTTACTATGGCAAAATCAGGTCATGTAGAGGAATGGGTTCAACTACCGAGAACATGTAACAGTTGAATCGTGTTTGTCCTAGTGCAATAAAAGAGAGTAGGAGCGAGAGAGTGGGTTTATATCAATATGCTCAAGGGGGTTTGCTTGCCTAACAGTTCTGAAGATAGCCATGAGTCTTCATCAGTGTCAACGATCACATCGTCGGAAGCATCGTCTACCGAGGGGGAACAACACCGACAGACAAGAAAGAACAATATTTACTTCACGAAAATGCAACACTATGATGCATGATCATGACATGAAAATGAAATGTGGCATGGCTAATGTAGCTACCATTTCTTAAGTTGAAGCTGGTTTGAATCAAAATTCAAATATCACTTCACACAAGGTATTTTTCAGATACCCTTTTAATTGATTCGACCTGATGCTCAGGCATAACTTGTTTTATCATGCATGAGGATGGCATATTGAGGTACTGAGTTTCCTAGCTCAATGTTTGGTCTTATTAATTGAAGTGGAATTCAAATATATACCAAATTCCAACTCCAAATTATTTATTAAATTTACCCTAATCAACATTTTGCCTACTTGGTGATGTTAACTTTCTTAGATATGCATGAAAATGCCATAATCAGATTCCTTGAATTTTTCTGATCGTTTTTTATTTATAATTTTTTTAATTTGGAGTTAGATTTTATTTTCTATGATTTTTCAAAGTTTACAGCATTTTCTGGAATTATTATATTTATGAAATACTATTATTGCATCAGCACTCACGTCAACAGGTCAACTGGGCCGTTGCTGGTCAAACCTGACCAGTGGGAAGCTAATCCCAAGTTGACCCACCCTAATTGGAGTTTGACCCATGGGAGGTTAGTCGTGCTAACCACGGGAGGTTAGTCTCTAATGACGGCCACGTCGCATGTCGTCGGAGTTTGGCTGGCGGCGACCAAACCGACGGCGGCTTCGCGCCGGAATCACAAGAACGGCAGGGGTTGGACGCGCGGAGACCACCAGAAGGTAGCCCACACTGGGCCGCATCTAGCTGGAGGGGTAGGTGGCCGCGGGGCTACGGCAGCGACGGCCTCGCTGGGATCCATGGGGGAGGGAAAAGCAGAGAAATGGGGGAGAGACCACAGAGGGGGACGAGCTCGAGGGGGTCTAGGTGATGGCCACCGATGGATAGGGATGCACGGGTGGCCGCCAGCGCGAAGCAGGAGCTGGCTCGCCCGGCGCCGTACCTGGTCTCGCCTCTGCCTTCTCACAGAGGTAGACGATGAATGGCAGAGGCCACTGGGCTGGGCCATCTCCTTCCTGGGCCAGGTAAGCTTCTTTCTCTTTTTTATTTTCTGTTTTCTATTTGTTTTCTGACATTTGTTTTGATTTGTTTAAAATACCAAATCACTTAAAATAATTCTGAAAATTTATATGTGGCCTCTTATAATATATTCAGAACCACTCACCAATTTCCAGAATTATTGAATCTATAAAATTATTTATAGCATTTATAAATCCAATGCAAATAGGGTTGAATTAATTCAAACGCCCAATATGAAATGATTATGTGATCCAATAACATTGGTTGACATTTTTATCTCAGTTCCTAATTTCACAAAATATTTGGAACATTTTGTTGGTGCATTTTGAAGCAAGTTTTATATTGCTTATTTTCCAGAATTTGGTTCCTGAGGCTTGATCACTTCCCCATTTCAGATTTGAAAGAATTTAAATGCATGCATGAATGCTCAGTGATGCTACTAGCTACAAACAATAATCTAGGGCTGTGACATTGAGTTTCCAATCAATACAATTCTAGCATGGATAATAAACGATTATCATGAACAAGGAAATATAATAATAACCAATTTATTATTGCCTCTAGGGCTTATTTTCAATAGTCTCCCACTTGCATTAGAGTCAATAATCTTGTTCACATCACTTTGTGATTTTAACGAATCTAACACCCGTACAGTTATGGGGTTTGATCATACCTTTGCTTGTGAGAGAGATTTTTAATCAACGGGTAAGAATCTTTCAGATCCGTGTGTGTTTTACAAATCTCTATGTCATCCTGTAGATGCTGCTACCATGCGCCATTTGGAACTATTCGACATGAGTGCTCCACTATACGAATCCGGTCTACTACACAGAGTTATCGGTATTAGTGTCAAAGCTTGCATCGACGTAACCATTTACGACGAACTCCTTAATCACCTCTGTAATCGAGAAAAATTCCCTACTCCACTAGTTACTAAGAATAACTTCGACCGTTGTTCAGTGATTAAATCCTGGATCACTCTTTGTACCCCTTGACAGAGTCCTGGCAAGGCACACATCAGGTTCGGTATACAACATGGCATACTTTACAGCCTATGGCTAAGGCATGGGGACGACCTTCATCCTTTCTCTTTCTTCTGCCGCGGTCAGGTTTTGAGTCTTACTCAAATTCACACCTTACAATATAGTCAAGAACTCCTTCTTTGACTGATCCATTTTGAACTCCGTCAAAATCTTGTGAATGTATGTGTTCATTGAAAGTTTTATCAAGCGTATTGATCTATCTCCGTAGATATTGATGCTCAACATTCTAGTAGGCTTAATTCAAGTTTTCCTTTAAAAAATTCCTTACAAACAACCCTATATGCTTTCCATAAATTCTACATCATTTCTGATCAACAATATGCCAATCACATATACGCATCAGAAATTCTATAGTCCTCCCACTCACTCTCTTGGAAATACAAGTTTCTCATAAAATTTGTATAAAACCAAAAGCTTTGATCACTCATCATAGTACTTATTCCAACTCCGAGATGCTTGGTCCAGTCCATAGAAGGATAGCTGGAGCTTGCATACTTGTTAGCATCCTTAGGATCGACAAAACCTTTTGGTTGTATCACATCCAACCTTTCATCAAGGAAACCATCAAGGAAACAATGTTTTGACATCTATCTGCAAGATTTCATAATAAATAATGCAACAACTGCTAACATAATTCCAACACACTTTAGCATTGATACGAGTGAGAAAGCCTCATCGTAGTCAACTCTTAGAACTTGTCGGAAACATCTTTGTGACAAGTTGAGCTTTCTTAATGGTGACATCTACCATCATCGTCCGTCTTCCCTTTAAAAATCCATATGTACCTAACTATCTTTACGCCATGAAGTAGTTCTTTCAAAGTATACACTTTGTTTTCATACATGGATTCTATCTCGGATTTCATGGCATTCGGCCATTCATCGAAATTTGGGCCTACCATCGCTTCTCCATAGCTCGCACGTTCATTGTTGACCAACAACATGAGCTCTAAGACAGGATCACCGTACTACTCTGCAGCAGTACGTGTCCTTGTCGACCTATGAGCTTTGGTAGTTACTTGAGCCGAAGCTTCATGATCACTATCATCAGCTTTCCACTTAAACTAGTGTAGACACCACATGAACATCTCCATGTGCCCTGCTACTCATTGGCTGAAGTGGTGGTTCATTAACCTCATCAAGTTTCCACCATCCTCCCAGTCAATTATTTTGAGAGAAACCTTTTCTCGAGAAATGACCCTTTTCTGGAAAAAACACTTTGCTTTCGGATCTAAGATAGGTGGTATTCCCAACTATTTTGGGTATCCTATGAAGATGCATTTATCCGCTTTGGGTTCGAGCTTATCAGGCTGAAACTTTTTCACATAAGCGTCACAACCCCAAACTTTTAAGAAAAGACAGCTTAGGTTTCTCCAAACCTTACGGTGTCATCTCAATGGAATTACATGGTGCCCTATTTAAAGTGAATTTGGTCGTCTCTAATGCCTAACCCAAAAACGATAGTGGTAATTCGATAAGAGACATCATAGTATGCACCATATATAATAGGGCGCGGCTATGACGTTCGGACACACCATCACACCATGGTGTTCCACTTGGCATTTGTTGTGAAACAATTTCCACATTGTATTAAATGTGTACCAAACTCGCAACTCAGATATTCATAGACATTTCATCATATCGTAGACATTTCATCCTCTTGTCACGACGATCTTCAACTTCACCGTGAAATTACTTGAACCATTCGATAATTCAGACTTGTGTTTCATCAAGTAAATATACAAGTATATACTAAAGTCATCCGTGAAGTAAGAACATAATGATATCCACTACGTGCGTCAGCACTCATTGGACTACATACATCAAAGTATTACTTTCGATAAGTTACTTACTTGTTCCATCTCACTGGAAAATGAGGCCTTTAGTCATCTTGCCCATGTGGCATGATTTGCATGTCTCAAGTGATTCAAAATCAAGTGAATCCAAACTATCCATCTGCATGGAGTTTCTTCATGCGTTTACACCAATAGACATGGTTTCCATGTATCAAACATTTCAAAAAAAACGAGTGAGTCCATAGATCCATCAGTATGGAGCTTCTTCATGCGTTTTATACCAATATGACTCAAGCGGCAGTGCCACAAGTAAGTGGTACTATCATTACTACTTTGTACCTTTTGGCATCAAATATTATGAACATGTGTAATACTGCGATCAAGATTCAATAACCATTCATATTAGGTGCATGACCATTGAAGGCATTATTCAAGTAAACCGAATAACCATTCTTCTCTTTAAATGAATAACTGTATTGCAATAAACACAATCCAATCATGTTGATGCTCAATGCAAACCCCAAACAACATTTAGGTTCAACACAAATCTTGAAAGTAGAGGGAGCGTGCGATGGTTATCGCGTCAACCTTGGAAACACTTCCAACATACATCGTCAGCTCACCTTTAGCTAGTCTCCGTTTATTCCGTAGCTTTTATTTCGAGTTAATAACACTTAGAAACTGAACCGGTATCGAATACCCCAGTGCTACTAGGAGTACTAGTAAGGTACACATCAATATCATGTATATCCAATATACTTTCGGCGACTTTGCCAACCTTCTCATCTACCAAGTATCAAGGGTAGTGCTGCTTCAGTGACTGCTCCCCTCATATTAGAAGAACTTACTCCCGAGTTCAGGTTCAGCCATGGGTTTCTTCACTAGAGCGGCAACTCGTTTGCTATTCATGAAGTATCCCTTCTTGCCCTTGCCCTTCTCGAAACTAGTGGTTTCACTAAACATAAACAATTGATGCTCCTACTTGATTCCTACTTTCGCGGTGTCAAACATCGCGGATAACTCGAGGATCATCATCTCTATCCCTGACATGTTATAGTTCATCATGAAGCTCAATAGCTTGGTCGAAGTGACTTTGGAGAACTATGTCAATCACTATCTTATCTCGAAGTTCAACTCCCACTTGATCCAAGCGATTGTAGTACCCAGACAATCTGAGCACAATCTCAATGATTGAGCTTGTCTCCCTTACTTTGTAGACAAAGAATCTTGTCGGAGGTCTTATACCTCTCAACACGGGCACGAGCCTGAAATCCCAATTTCATCTCTTGGAACATCTCATATGTCCCGTGACGTTCGAAACATCTTCGGCGCCTCAATTCTAAGTCGTTTAAGGATTATGCACTGAACAATCATGTAGTCATAAAAAACATGTATGTCAGATGTTCTCAACATCTAAAGATGACACTCGGGGTTTTAGCACATCGAGCGGTGCATTAAGGACATAAGCCTTTTGTCTAGTAATGAGGACAATCCTCAGTTTAAGGACCCAGTCCGCATAATTTCTATTATCATCTTTCAACTAAGTTTTCTCTAGGAACATATCAAAAACAGTAGAGCTACACCACAAGCTACAACATAATTTGCAAAAACATTTTGACTATGTTCATGATAATGAGTTCAATTAATCATATTACTTAAGAAATCCCACTCATATTGACATCCCTCTGGTTATTCGAGTGGTACATGATCCAAATTCACTAACTCAAGTCCGATCATCTCGTGAGTTGAGTTTAGCTTCAATGGTAAACATCTCCATGTTGATCATATCCACTATATGACTCATGCTCGACCTTTCGGTCTCTTGTGTTCCAAGGGCATGTCTGTACATGCTAGGATCGTCAAGTTTTAACCCGAGTGTTCCGTGTGTGCAACTGTTTTGCACCCGTTGTATGTGAACGTTGAGTCTATCACACCCGATCATCACGTGGTGTCTCGAAACAAAGAACTGTAGCAATGGTGCACAGTCGTGAAGAACACAATTTTATCTTGAAATTTTAGTGAGGGATCACCTTATAATGCTACCATCGTCCTAAGCAAAATGAGGCGCATAAAAGGATTAACATCACATGCAAATCATAAGTGGCATGATATGGCCATGAACTTGTGCTTCTTGCTCTCCATCACCAAAGCATTGGCATGATATCCATCGTCACTGGTGCCACACCATGATCTCCATCATCATGATCTCCATCATTGTGCTGCCATCAAGGTTGTCACGCTAACTATGTTGTTAGTACTAAAGCTACTACTAGCGATAAAGCAAAGCATCACCAAGCGCAAAATAATTAAAGACAACCCTATGGCTCCTGCCGGTTGCCGTCGCATCGACGTGCAAGTCGATATTTAACTATTACAACATGATCATCTCATATATCCAATATATCATATCATGTCTTTGGCCATATCACATCACATGCATACCCTGCAAAAACAAGTTAGACGTTCTTTAATTTGTTTTTGCAAATTTTACGTGGCTGCTATGGGTATGTAGTATGATCACATCTTACTTACGCAAAGCCACAACAGTGATATGCAAATTGCTATTTAACCTTCTTCAAGGACTGCCTCGGTCTAATCCGATTCAACTAAAGTTGAAGAAACAGACACCCGCCAGTCATCTTTATGCAACAAGTTGCATGTTAGTCGATGAAACCGGTCACTCGTAAGCGTACGAGTAATGTTGGTCCGGTCCGCTCCAATCCAACAATACTGCCGAAACAAGAAAAGACTAAGGAGGGTAGCAAATTGAACATCAACGCCCACAAACTCTTTTGTGTTATACTCGACATATCATCTACGCATGAACCTAGCTCTGACACCACTGTTGGGGAACGTTGCATGGGAAACAAAAAAATTCATACGCACACGCAAGACCTATCCATGGTGATGAACATCTATGAGAGGGAAGAGTGTATCTACATACCCTTGTAGATCGCTAAGCGGAAGCGTATATAATGTGGTTGATGTAGTCAAACATCTTCGCAATCCAAATAGCAGTCCGTCCCGCGATCTCATCACGAACCGTCCCACGATCTCATCACGATCCATCTTGATCTAGTGCCAAACGAACGACACCTCCGCGTTCAGCACACGTGCAACTAGATGATGATCTCCGCCTTCTTGATCCAGCAAGAGAGTGAAGAGGTAGCTGAATTCTATGGCAGCAAGACAGTGTAGCGGCGATTGTGGTGGAGCTACTCCGACAAGGCTTCGTTGTACCATACCTAACTAGCTACGGGGTGTCACAAAGTGGTGGAGGGAGAGAGGGTTGCGCCTTGGCTTGAGGTGCAAAAAGCCTCTAACACCTCCACTATATATAGGAGGGAGGGGAGGGGTGGCGCCCTAGGGCAAGGTTCTAGGGTTTGGCCAAACAACGAGGAGGAGGAGGAGTCCTCCTTCCCCAATTCGATTTTGGCCCACTCCCCTTGCCTTTTCTCCCTTGTTCTAAATAGGCCTCATTTGGGCTGACCACCAGCCCACTAAGAGCTGGTGTGCCACCCTTGGCCCTCTTTGGTTCTCTCCCGGGTGGGTGGCCCCTCCAGGTGGAACTCTGGAACCCATTTGTCACTCCCGGTACTTTACCTGTAATGCCCGAAAACATTCTGGAAGCCAAATGGATACTTTCTATATATCAATCTTCGTCCCCGGACCATTCCAAAAACCCTCGTAATGTACCGGATCTCATCCGGGACTTCGAACAACCTTCGTTACCAACATCAATAATTCAGTTATACCGAAACGTCACCGAACCTTAAGTGTGCAGACCCCGCGGGTACGAGAAGTATGTAGACATGACCTGAGACACTCTCCGGTCAATAACCAATAGCGGGACCTGGATGCCCATATTGTCTCCTACATATTCTACGAATATCTTTATCGGTTGAACCTCTATGTCAAGAATTCAGTTAATCCCGTATGTTGTTCCCTTTGTACATCGGTATGTTACTTGCCCGAGATTCGATCGTCGGTATCTCTATACCTAGTTCAATCTCATTGGTGGCAAGTATCTTCACTCATTCCGTAATACAAGATCCCATGACTGACTCCTTAGTAAAATTGCTTGCAAGGCTTATTGTGATGTTGTCTTAACGAATGGGCCCAGACATACCTCTCCGTCATACGGAGTGACAAATCCAAGTCTCGATTCACGCCAACCCAACAGACACCTTCGGAGATACCTGTAGAGCACCTTTATAGTCACCCAGTTATGTTGCGATGTTTGATACACACAAGGTATTCCTACGATGTCCGGGAGTTGCATGATCTCATGGTCATAGGAACAGATACATTGACATGCAGAAAACAGTAGCAACAAACTGACACGATCATATGCTACGTTCATAGTTTGGGTCTTGTCCAGCACATCATTCTACTAATGATGTGATCTCGTTATCAAGTGACAACACTTGTCTATGGCCCGGAAACCTTGACCATCTTTGATCAATGAGCTAGTCAACTAGAGACTCACTAGGGACCGTGTGTTGTCTATGTATCCACACATGTATTTGAGTTTCCAATCAAGACAATTCTAGCATGGATAATAAACGATTATCATTAACAAGGAAATATAATAATAACCAATTTATTATTGCCTCTAGGGAATATTTTCAAAAAATTTCCTTGTTGGCTGCCCATGAGATGATGTAAACAAGCATGGCCATAGCTTGCCAGTTTACCCCGGTCGCACACTGATGCGTTATTATGAACCATGTCCCACATGATTCGTATGGGACTTGGATTTTGAATGCATATTGCTAAGAGAGCATCACAATTTGCAGTAAGTTATGGATATAATAAACGGGTTGTACGGGCCTCTTGGACTTTTCTAGGAATTACTGTAGATAGTAAATGGGTTAAGCCCAATAATTCCAACACAAGAAGCCCCGGATCTCCGGATCTAGTCGATTTTGCAGTCAGATTTGGAGGATTTGGGTGAAGTGATAACGACGGGATGTAGTGGAGCGCATTCATTGGAGAATGGGCATTGCGCGTACGGCCAAACAAGATAGAATTTCAATGATTGTAGTGGCATTGGCGGGTAAATACCATGATGTTTGATAAGTGTTATGGCAAAAGAACAAAAATATAATCTCAAATAAGATCCCCCAAGGCAACTTACGAGATCATGATAATCTAGCAAGTAGATTATATAGTCCACAAAATAATCTGCCATGTTAGGCTAGCCCGAGATTATATAACCTATGGGGTAAACAAACATGACCATACCTTGAGAGTTCACTCATCTCATAGTGGATTATACCACCTGATGAGTTTCATCACATTGATGTGTCATTACGAAACTTGTTCCACATGATGTTACGATACTAGGCTTTGAATAGCATTGCATATTGAAAACGGAGCATCGCAATTTCACAATAAGTTACATACACTAGTGGAAAACAGGGCTTCAATCCCGATTCCAAAGGGCCTTTAGTCCCGGTTTATCAATTGGGACTAAACAATCGGGACAAAAGGTCGAAACTTGTGTTACGAATAGGGCCTAACGGTGCTCCACGTGGCCGCTTTGGGGCGCCAGGGGGCGGGGACCTTTAGTCCCGGTTGATGACACCAACCGGGACTAAAAGGCGGCCACACGTCAGCAGCTGTGAGGCGCTGTTTTTTTTTAAAGAGGGGTTTAGAGATTTTTGGAGGGTTTAGGAGTTTCATATTGTGTTTCCCCCTTTTATTTTTGTGTCCATCATCTTTGGTTCCTTATGCTTGTTGGTGTTTTCGGTCGGTGTCAACTAGACGCTATCTAGTACGTACGTATAGCAATAAAGAAAACATTACAGGATATCGTATTACTCCTCATCATTGTACATGCTAGTTAAAAAGCTCTTCATCATTCTAGGTAAAGTAGCATAAAAAAGATGAACTCCTCGTCATTCTGGTTGTTATCATAGTAGAAAAATGACCAAGTTATCACAAGGTTGAAACACTAACTACTTCTCTCTCCTAGGTAAAAAAGCATAATAGAGGCAAACTCCAACATCTCCGCATTGAAGAACACAGATCAACCTATCTCCAACTTGTGGGATGCGCAAGTATACCTCTCCAAATGGTATCGTGGATGCTTGTATTGTATTTCTCCATCCTTTGATTTCCAGAGTGTGTTCACTTTCAGATATCCTGTATTTACCACGGTAATTAATCGGGGTTGGCCATAAGCTAACCTTTGCAAATCAATGGTGGTAAATACCATTTAGGCACGGTCTCTGGCGGGAGTACCTATTGAAGAACATTAGTAATAATTATATAGTTAGCGAACTAGTTTTGCTTGAGAACAATGTATAAAAATGATGGATTAGTGACGCAATGGTAAAAAAATCTTACAAAGTTGTCTGAAGTGATGTTATAAGGGCTCAACTGGTGCACTAGTGGCACATATCCATGATAACGTTGCCGGTCATATAATTTTTAGCATGATAGTCGACATCATGAATAAATGAGATGAGATGATTTTTCTCCAACCAAGTAAGCTCGGAGCCATAACTGTAGTAGTTCCGATCTATTATCTGTCATCTAGTTCTTGTAGCACGCAAATAAGCTAATAATTCAAAATAAAGAAATTTAATCAGGGTATGTACCAGATACTTTTCAATAATCAATATAAGTTACCTAACAAATGTGTTGACAAATAGCACCTAGCGGTAGAACTGGAATCAAGTCATACTCCGCATGCACCCATATTTCTATATTATTATCACGAACATCATCATTACCAAGATCCAAGGTAATCTTCATGTCCTCATTCAACCCATATGCCTTGCAAAATACGATCCGTCAACGGGTACTCTCAACATCCCATCTTTCTTACGGCCCGCAACAACTTGGCATGCTCTTTGTTTCTAAACAGACTTTTCAACCGTGGTATTATAGGAGCATACCACATCACCTTGGCAGGAACCGTCTTCCTAGGATGCTGGCCCTCAACATCACCAGGGTCATCTCGTATGATCTTATACTGCAATGCACCGCATACCGGGCATGCATTCAAATTCTCGTACTCGTTACCGCGGTAGAGGATGTAGTCATTAGGGCATGCATGTATCTTCTGCACCTCTAATCCTAGAGGGCAGATAACCTTCTTTGCTCCGTACGTACTATGAGGCAATTCGTTTTCCTTTGGAAGCTTGTTCTTCATTATTTTTAGTAGCTTCTGAAATCCCTTGTCAGATATACCATTCTCTGCCTTCTATTGCAGCAATTCCAGTGTGGTATCGAGCTTTCTGTTGCCATCTTCCCTATTTGGGTACAACCTTTTTGTGATCCTCTAGCATGCAATTGAATTTCAACTTTTCCCTTTCACTTTTGTATTCTCTATGTGCATCAACAATGACCCGGCGAAGATCATCATCAGCGGGAACATCTCGTGCCTCGTGATGTTCAGCTTCCCCCGTTGCAGTATCACCGTATTAAGGGAACATAGGATCCGGATAGTTGTCATCATCCTCTTCTTCTTCATTGTCTTCCATCATAACCCCTTTTTCTCCGTGCTTGGTCCAAACATTATAGTGTGGCACGAAACCCTTCTCAAGCAGGTGCAAGTGAAGGGTTTTCGAGGAAGAGTAATCATTCGTATTCCCACAGACAGTACATGGACAATATATAAAACCATTCTACTTGTTTGCCACGGCCACTTCGAGAAAATTTTGCAGGTCGTCAATGTAGTCGGAGGTGCGTCGATCATCGTACATCCATTGCCGGTTCATCTATGTGCATTATATGATTAAGTATATAAAACCCGCAAACCACACTACTTCTAGAGCATTTGAAATGACCTAAACTAGTAGTGAGAGATGATGATGAAGTTGCTAATCTTTTTAGAACACTTGGATAGTTGGTGCACAGCCAAACTTAGACAAATCTTGGGGGAAATGGAGCTTGGAGGTCGAGCTTGGAGAAGAGAGAAAGCTTAAGTGTGGTTCGGGCATTTCATCGAACACCTCATGTGCATAGGAGGTGAGAACAAAGTGGCACACACCTCCCACGCGCTGGCCGGCCAAAAAACACAAGAGTGAACGGGCATGGCATATATATAGGCATTCTTTTAGTCCCGGTTGGTGTCTAGCACCTGGACTGAAGAATGGCCTTTAGTCCCGGTTCCAGACACGAGCCGGGACTAAAGTGGTTGCGCCAGGAGCCAGGCCCTTTAGTCCCGGTTGGTGGCTGGCACCGGGACTAAAGGTCCGAGACGAACCGGGACCCATGTCCGTCGAGACCCGACCGGCGTCCTGGCCGCTCAAACCGGAACAGATGAAAGAATTAGTCCCAGTTCATAAATCGATCGGGACTCTTGCTCGATCGAGGCTAGGACGAAAGCCCTGTTTTCTACTAGTGATACCCGTTGAACAATGCCACTGAAAATTATACAATAACAGAATCCACACAATTAGAAATTATATCAAATATAGTAGTAACTAGTGAGTTGACACAGTTATTATCTTTATTGTATCACAAGCAGATTTGGTTTCTTTAATGAAATCGGGGGAGTTATCCCTTTTGATAAAAAAATAATAATCTTTATTGTATCACCAATAGTGGTCGTTGTTCATAATCTTGAAACCGAAGCGCAACCCTGCTCAGCATATTGACGAGTGGGGAGCCAGGGAGCGAGCGCGTCAACAAGCCTTCTGATGTCATCCGAGGTATGAGCGCAGCTAAGAGTAATTCGCAACCTGCCAGCAGTTCAACAGTCAGTTAATCTTGATTGGAACAGATTCTGCTTTCCTTATTCACATAATACATTATAGTATTGGCCAAGGGAAAATGCAGTTTGAAACCTGCTTGAGTTGGGCGGCACCACAGGCGGTCTGATTGGTTGGACGAGAAATCCCGATCTCAGAAGATGCCTGCAGTTTCAAAAACGGAAAACACGAGAAATATGAAGATCGAGGAGGACCCTCTTGAAACAGGCTTTAATCCCGCTTTATATATAAAGCAACAACCGAAGAAAATACACGATGGGGCAATATAAGATGCCGAGAAAGATGGAAGAACCTGTGAGCCTTGACCGCCGCCTCTTCGCTTCCGACGATAATGACGATGATGGGGCTGGTTACGTTGAGTTTGGTCAGAGAAGCAAAATACCGCACGTGCTCCCAGATGACCGATCTTCGCCATCTCTCCTTCTTCGCGACGTGGACTGCGGCTGAAACCAATGGTTTCTATTCAGATTATGGAAAGGAAAGAAAACTGATGGTGGATGCTCAGTTCGGTTCAGTAAGCATGGAAAATTGTGATGGAATAGCAGTACCATGCACAGAAGCAACCACGGGCAATGGCAAAGCTGTGGAAAATATGAATGAGCGGCCCCGCGATAGGATCAGCCTCTTCCATCTAGTGCTGCTCACCATGATGCAAACAGTTAGTCGTAATGCTCAAATCATAAGATTCGGGTCTACACAAATATTTTTGAGAAATCATGTGTCAAGTACAATCATAATTTTGTAGCTGTATGGGAGTACAACCTAATTTGCAGCATCACTCTTGGTTTTCATAAGCTTGTTTCATTATTCATCTGTACATTAATTACGTGCTTAACAGTGTATGATATATAATTACCTGCATGCTATGAAACCACCCTGGCAACCAGCTCCTTTGCTCAAGGAGCCAACGCATATGTCAATGTCATCTTCACATCCAAACAGCTCAGGTATGCCACCACCGTTCTCGCCGCAAACAAGTGTTCCATGCGCCTTGAAAACGCACGCAATTGTAACCATTATTCGTCGATATGGGAAAATGCAATTGACTGAGATGAGAGGAGATAAAAGAATATACTAACATCATCAACGACCAGCAGAAAGCCGTGTTTCTTGCGTAATTCGACTAGTTGAGGTAACAGAGCAAAGTCCCCATCCATGCTGAACAGACTGCAAGCACATTGCAATTGCATACATGCATGGTTTATGTTAAGTTCAGAGGATGCTTGAATTCAAGGGACTAAAACTAGTCTGACTAAAACTAGTCTTTTTAAGAGGCTAAAGTTTCAAGCACACTGACTAAAGAGAGGCTAAAACTAGTCTTAAGACTAAAATCTTTTGGTCAGGGGTACCCCTACTAAAATGTGCATTAGTCCTCTCTCTTGTCATTTAACTCCTCAGACGAGTTCTGGATTGAAGGGTTTGCAGGATAATAAATGCTCATTAACTTGATTTTAGTCTCTTTAGTATTTGGATCCAAACATGGATGAGGCTAGCAAGTTTTAGTCTCACTACTTTTAATCATGGGACTAAAACGTATCCAACCACCCTCTATTACTCTTGACGATGTATTTGCATATAGTATATGAACAGGCAAGCACTAGGTGTTAATTCAATGGCAGGTTACTTGCCTGTCTGTGACGACAACTTTCTTTTCCATTGGGCAACTGGACCTGTGTACGGTACGGAAATCAAAATGTATAGCAATTGTTAATTCAAACCGTCCCAAGCTAAATTAATGACTGCCAATGTCAAGTGATGGAAATAAGGAGAGAAGACGCATGCATACAGGAGGAAATTAAGGTGAGACATGTCAGAGTGCTTGTAGACAAAGGCTGCTGCTTGGTGCTGCCTCTCCACGAGGCGGATCCCGTCGATAGTCGAGGCGTGGTTCAGCGCGTCCGAGAAAATTGCGATCCTCTCATCCTGTGTGGGTTTTCTCCCGGCAGCCAGAAGAGAGCTGATACTGCCCAGAGCAGACATCAAGGCCGTGTTTGCGGAAAATCCGGTGGGACAAAGAAGGCAGTCCTGTACAAGTCGCAGAACAGATCAGAATCGATCGATGTAATGGAGTTATGAAGGTGAAAAAATATATGATGGTTTTGTACCTCTTTTCTCTGCAGTTTCGCCAGTGACTCCTCCACCAATTTGTGGTAAGTAGTATACCCACAGATCAACGAAGAGCCTCTCGGCCCCATGCCGTACTCTTGAGCTGCCTGACAAGCATATATAGCATGCACAAATTAGAATTGCCAGGTAGCTTGTTCAGACTTCAGAGTACGCACGTACTGCTACAGTCCTACTAGCAAATGAAATAAGAACCTTGACTGCGGCCTCGCGGACTGCCGGATGCGAGCTGAGGCACATGTAGTCGTTCCCGGAGAAGAGGATCAGTTCTCGGTTCAACTCGCCTTCTTCTTCTTGGCTGCTCACCTCGCCATCTAACCAGAATTGAACAAACGTATGCACGTACGTGAGCCCACCGCACCGTTCATTCAGTATGGTTACAAGCAAGTAAAAATGTGGCATGCTCCTGCATGGTTGGGAGGCAGAGGTACATATGGGGCACTGACTTGCGGCGAGCCATTGTCGGATGGAGGCGCGGTCGACCTGGATCTCGACGGTGGCGCGGTCCCAGGGCCCCGGCCCGGCGAAGCTGGTTTCGGAGGGCGGCGGCGGCGGCGGGAGGGCGATGAGGCGCGTGTTGAGCAGCACTCTCCTAGCGGCCAGGCTCGCGAGCGCGCCGTCCACGAGCGTGTCCCACTGCGCCATCTCGTTTCGTTCCCGTCGCTCGGCACAGACGGCGAGGTGGCCTGGGTGAGACCAGAGGCTATATATCATATTTATATTCCGTACTCCCTCAGCCTTGAAATAAATGTCTTAATTTTATATTACTCTATTATAAAATTGTATTAAAATCGAAACACTTATTTTAAGACGGACTGAGTATTTCATAACGTGTATAGTATGATACAATGCGCTGGCTGACACCTGGTAATAGGGACATGCATGCATGCATGCATCATTGGACTCGAGATTGGATTGGATTTGGATCAGAATGGGTGAATGTGATCGCTCTCATATTCCCCTGATTTGGATATCTGATGATTCACCGATGGTCCTATCAATTCGATTATTGCACTTGGATTTGCTTGTGAATAGAGGGGGCTGGCTAATCCACATTTGTGTGATTTGTGGCCAGGCAAGAAAGGCAGCCAAAACGCATGAATTTGGTTGGCCCCTCATAGATTCGGGCGTTGCTATGCATGTTCGGATGTTATACACCACTAGCATGTCCGGGTGCATCTTTGCATGTATCTCTTACGTGGAAAGAGAAATGGTAGGCCGGCATGTACGGTTTATTTTCATCTCACACTAATGGGGACAGAGCCTTTAGTCTCGGTTCATCAACCGGGACCAAAGGTGCTTCACGTGGCCGCTTCGTAGGGAGTACCTTTAGTCCCGGTTTTACTTACGAACCGGGACTAAAGGATCCGTCTGTTTTTTTTTTATCCGAAAAGGTAGATTTTTTTTAATTTTTTTCAAATTTTATTTTTGAATATTTTTTATGTTTTATTCTAATTTTCTAATCTTTGAATTATTTGACAATTTAATCTCTAATCACCCATCCTCCCTGCTCTAGCGTGGATCACTCATTTCAAATTGTCTAACTTCCCGGCCGATCAACCATCCTTTCACTGCTTCAGCCCGAGCACGCTTAACTTTCTGGTTCTATCGCCCCTAGTTGCCAAGTGTGCACTTGTTGTTTTCCTGACAATAGTAAGCTATCAATCCTAAACAACTTGGGTCTTGATGTCATGTCACATGATTTAATTTTTTAAATTACATACAATTATTAAAATAAACTTAATAAGTAACAATAATAGTGAATTTCAATGAAAACAACCTAATATTTTTAAATAAAATTAATTTTCTTTTTTTTTTGGAAAAAACTTCTTTTTGAAATAACTTTTTTTCCATTTGGAATTTTGAGCATGTGAGAAAACTTCACCGGGCAAGCCCGGGTGAAATCGAGTACCAATTTTTTTTAGTTTTTTTTATATATTAATTTTTTGTAGACGTCGTATGCAAAAGTTATGGCCGTTTATTTTTTTCCTTTTTTTGCATTAAATATGCACCATACTACAACATGTTAAAATCTACATAAAGAACTAACTAAAAATAATAAAAAACAACAATTAAATGACTAAAACAACTATATAAGCAAAACAATATTTCTTTAAATAAAATCCTAATTTAAATTATTCTAAAAATAACCAAATAAATCTTACTGTGACAACAATCTAACACATGAGTGGGAGCAAAAAGAATTAAATTAAAAAATGTTTGTAAACTCAAGTTATTCAAAAACTGGGTTTGAAGCAAATTTAAACAAATTCAAATTTAAAACCATTCAAATTTGAAAACTAATGGCACAAACAGAAACTAGACAAAATTTTGAATCTAATGCAAAAAGAATCAATCAAAAACATCAAATATCCTAAAAGATATAAGCAATTTAAAACAGAAACTACAAACAAGAATTTAAAAACAGAAAAAAAAATCTGAACACCTTTAGTCCCAGTTCGTGTCACGAACCGGGACTAAAGGTCTACCCTTTAGTCCCGGTTCAAGACACCAACCGGGACTAAATCCTCCAAACCCTTTAGTCCCGGTTCGAGACACGAACCGGGACTGAAGGTCCCATTTGAACCGGGACTAATGCCCGAGCGGCGCCTTTGCCGCTCGAACCGGGACTAATACTAACATTAGTCCCGGTTCATAAAGGAACCGGGACTAATGTGTTTTTCAAGCTGGGACGAAAGCCCTTATTTCTACTAGTGTCACCTCTCATCACCGTCCCTTCACGTTGGTTTTCTTTCCTTCCATCTCATGTTGGTTTTTTCCTTTCCCCCCTTTCACATTTATTTTTTCTTCTTCGGTCCGGTCTTTCTTCTAAACCGTTCAGCTCCAAACTCTATCCTCTCATCTACTCAAATGCAGCAAATATTTTCCAAGAGAAAGAATCCGGAAGCAATCCTCTTTTCTCAAAAATCATATGCAATCCCATTAAACTAATTGGCTCTTGACGAGTGTCATGAGCAAATGCGGAAAATCTGTCCCGAGGGAGGGAATCCGGATGCAATTCCCTCTTTCTAAAATCGTGACGCAGTCTGATTAGATTGATTGACTCTCATTCAGTACCCAAATTAAAACACATAACTTTTTTGGTTTCTATTATTCAAGTACATACCTGTTTGGTTTCGCTTCTCGTGCGTCGATCTCCGTGGGTCCACTAAACAAGAGTTATTTGCGCCTTGCCTCCCACCATCATCCTTTCACGTCGGTTTTCATTCTTCCCACCCCATGTTGGTTTTTCCCGTCCACCTTCCACATTTGATTTTTTTCTCCTTCAATCTGGTCTTTTCTCGAAATCGTTCGACTCCAGACTCTATCCCCTCACCCACTCATATGCAACAGATCTCTCCTGAGGAAAAGAATCCAGAAGCAATCCTCTCTTTGCTAAAATCATATGCAATCTTGTCATATTGATTGACACTTTATGAGTGTCATGAGAAAATGCGGCAATTCTCTACCGAGGGAAGGAATCCGGACGCAATCCCATCCTTCCAAAAACCGAGAGCAACCCGATTACATTGATTAACTCTCCTTTAGAGCTCAAATTCAAGTACATAACTTCTTAATTTCTGTTATTCAAGTACATAACTGCTTGGTTTCGCTCTTGGGTCATCGATCTCCACAAATCAACTAACCGAAGGGGTTTTTTTGCTTGAAAACTGCATGTAATTGGGTACGCTATTATTCATTGACCAGTAGATGGATACATGCATATCATGTATGATATTAATCTAGCGTTACTAAAAACTAAGATATTAACTACATGATGGTATTATGTAGGATATATTTTCAGAAAGCTGGGATATTAATTGCATGTTGATTATGTGATTAGTGCTAACATTAATATTTGATATAATATTGATTTCATGCTAAAAATGTTGAGCGCTCATCATTGGAGCAATCTAGGTTCTTCGATACACATATTTTGATGGCCAAGATTTATTGGATATGCCCCTTTGTGTCTTTTTATATGGGTACTACGACAACACCCATGCTTTGCAACAACACATAAATATATAGCACATTGGCTTGCGATTTACCTTATATTTTATAAGATTTTTTGTAAGTTAATTAATATAAAATTTGTTTAGAGGGTAAGTAAATTAAGATGGCTAGTTATTATACAGGGAAGGTAGAACAAATGGGGTGGTGGAAGAAAAGTGAGACATAAAGCCTTAAATATTTTCAATTTAATTTAATATATAACTGTCCATACGTTCAAGCGGGACCATAAACATTCTAGTAGATTAGTATGTGACTGCATGTCGGTGCACTAAAATTTTAGTAAGTTTTTGTACACAGTAATCATGATTTTACCTCTCATCTTATTGTTAAGCATTTATTTGATAAGAACTTATTTAACATGTTCTTGTACCCAGTCACCATGGTTTATGTGCCATCTTATTGCTCTGTTGGTTAATAACTTAATGAATTACCATAAACCATCATCTTATTTTGGCAAGTTAATATAATGTGGGACAAATGAGTCAATATTCAAGAAAACTGATGGGGAAACCCAAAAAAGGGAGGGACAAAGGAAAAAAAGAAATGGAGGAGGGAGGACGAACGTACAAAAACAGGTTGGACGAAGAAAAGGTGAAATGTGACAGCCCGAGACCGACGTCCCAGAAGATTCCCATGTTATTTCCGTTTTCGTCGTGTGATATTTTGTTTGTTGCATTCATCTTGCGCATCACGGCATCATGCATGGCATCATGTCAACTGTGTTTTTGTCGGTGTTGCTTGTTGCCGTGTTGTTGGGTGTTAGTGCCTTATGAGTGGCGTTGTTTTGTTGGAGTGATGAGAGTGGGTGCGTGAGAGCCACCTCAAAACCCTGTTGCACCGAGGACGTAAAACCCTTCTCCCCTCGTATTTCATTTTTTTTGGTTTTGCTAAAGAGTTCAGTTTTAACCCCCTTCAAAAAAGGCGTCTTCTTTAAAAAATCATTTTATTAAATGGGGGCAACCCCTTGGGTTTTCTTTATTTCTTCCTTTTGTTTGTTTTCTAAAACAGTCTCATTTCTTTTCTCCTTTGAAGAGCCTTTATTTTATTCTTTAAATAAAAAGGGGTTTTATTTTATTCTTTTGTAAAAGGGTTTGTTTTAATTTTTCAAAAGGTTATTTTTATTCGTTTAAAAAGTGCCCAATCTATTTTATAGTTGGGGCATAATTTTTGTTTTAAGAAGTCAAAGGCCTTTATTTTTAAACATTTTTTCTTTTTGTTTAAGCTTCATGTTTTTTTTAAAAGGGAAGAAAACCAAAGGGGGAGGACCCCAGGCCAAGGCCCAGCCGGCCAAGGCCCAAGGCCTCCCCTCCCTTGCCCTAGCGATGCAGCCCCCTCGTCCCCCTCGCGCAGCCTCCTTCCTCCCCGTGCCGAGCCCCCTTGCCGATCCCGATCCCCCCTCGCGCAGCCTTCCTTCCTTCCCCTGCCGAGCCCCTCTGCCGCGCCCTCGCCCTCGCACTGCTCGCCGGCCTCAACCTCGTCCTGCCGCGCGCCTCCGTCCCCGCGCTGCAAGCCCCCCCACCCCCGCGCCGCCTCTTCCGCCCCTGCGCGCCGCCGCCGGCCTCTGCAACAGCTGTCGCCGCTGCCCGAGCTCTCCCGTGACCGGTAGTGCCCGCCGACGCCTCGGCCTCGCCCCTCTCGAGCCTCTGCCGTCGTTCCAGGCCTCGCCCCTCGCCGGCCTCCCGGGCGCCGCCTCCGGCAGCCCCGCGCGCTGCCCGTCTCCTGCGCGTCGCCGCCCCGGCAGGCCCCGCCGCCGCACTCTCAGCCGCCACGCGCCGCCCTCGATCCCGCCTGCCTGCGCGTCGCCGCAGCGACCTCCCGTTCTTCCCCCGTGCTCGCCCTGTAGCAGCTGCTTGTTGCTGTCGGCTGAATTTGCTAGCTTGCTGTTGCGTTTTGTTTTGCTGCTGCTTGCATGTTGCTGCTGCCAGCTAGCTGGAGCCGATGCTGTTACTATGCTTGTGCTGCCGCTACTTGCCTTTGCTAGCCGTAGCTTTGCTGCTGCTTGCCTGATTTGCTGCTTGTAGTTGCTTTGCATGCCGTAGCTGCTTGCTGTAGTTAGTTGCTTTGCTAGCTGCTGCTTGCTAGCGTGCTTGGTGTAGCTGTTGTGCTGCTTGCTGGCTAGCTTTAGCCGCCAGTTAGATGTAGGTTGCTTGCTGAGGCATGCTAGTGGCTAGATGTTTGTTGCTGCCGCTAGTAGCCGTGGCCTCTGCTCGCCTTTGTTGTGGTGTCGCCTGCCATCACCGCGTCGACCATCCCCGCCGTCGTGGAATCAACAAGTTCGTCGAGTCCACGTCGTCCTCGACTACCCCCGGAACGTGTTCGACTACCGACGCCGAAGACCGTGTACCGATGCCAAGAGTACGACTATCGTCGACGATACCCGAGCACAGAGATGACTTCCACTACGACCTCGACTTCCATGATGACCTATGTTTTCATCGCTCCGAACCGAACCGCAACGATGTGCACGATTCGAAGGTATATCGATGGGACGTGTCGTGTACCGTAATGTTGTGATGTATGAGATGAACCGTATGTTTGCGCCTCTATATGTTGCCCGTAGCACGTTGTCTCTCTTTTGTCGCGCCCTCGACACATGAGAACCCGATATACGGGATCACACCATCTTTATTTAGCGTTCCCGCACACGTTCCCAGTATGTTGGTGTTGGGGAACGTCGCATGGGAAACAAAAAATTTCCTACGCGCACGAAGACCTATCATGGTGATGTCCATCTACGAGAGGGGATGAGTGATCTACGTACCCTTGTAGATCGTACAGCAGAAGCGTTAGAGAATGCGGTTGATGTAGTGGAACGTCCTCACGTCCCTCGATCCGCCCCGTGAACAATCCCGCGATCAGTCCCACGATCTAGTACCGAACGGACGGCACCTCCGCGTTCAGCACACGTACAACTCGACGATGATCTCAGCCTTCTTGATCCAGCAAGAGAGACGGAGAGGTAGAAGAGTTCTCTGGCAGCGTGACGGCGCTCCGGAGGTTGGTGATGATCTTGTCTCAGCAGGGCTCCGCCCGAGCTCCGCCCGAGCTCCGCACAAACACGATCTAGAGGAAAAACTATGGAGGTATGTGGTCGGGCAGCCGTGAGAAAGTCGTCTCAAATCTGCCCTAAAAGCCCCATATATATAGGAGGAGGGAGGGGGACCTTGCCTTGGGGTCCAAGGGACTCCCAAGGGGTCGGCCGAGCCAAGGGGGGGAGGACTCCCCCCCCCCCAAACCGTGTTGGACTTGGTTTGGTGGGAGGAGTCCCCCTCCCTTCCCACTTCTTCCCTCTTTTTTTTTCTTTTCCTTTGATTTTCTTATCTTGGCGCATAGGCTCCCTTGGGGCTGTCCCACCAGCCCACTAAGGGCTGGTGTGTCCCCCAAAAGCCTATGGGCTTCCCCGGAGTGGGTTGCCCCCCTCCGGTGAACTCCCGGAACCCATTCGTCATTCCCGGTACATTCCCGGTAACTCCGAAAACCTTCCGGTAATCAAATGAGGTCATCCTATATATCAATCTTCGTTTCCGGACCATTCCGGAAACCCTCGTGACGTCCGTGATCTCATCCGGGACTCCGAACAACATTCGGTAACCAACCATATAACTCAAATACGCATAAAACAACGTCGAACCTTAAGTGTGCAGACCCTGCGGGTTCGAGAACTATGTAGACATGACCCGAGAGACTCCTCAGTCAATATCCAATAGCGGGACCTGGATGCCCATATTGGATCCTACATATTCTACGAAGATCTTTATCGTTTGAACCTCAGTGCCAAGGATTCGTATAATCCTGTATGTCATTCCCTTTGTCCTTCGGTATGTTACTTGCCCGAGATTCGATCGTCAGTATCCGTATACCTATTTCAATCTTGTTTACCGGCAAGTCTCTTTACTCGTTCCGTAATACAAGATCCCGCAACTTACACTAAGTTACATTGCTTGCAAGGCTTGTGTGTGATGTTGTATTACCGAGTGGGCCCCGAGATACCTCTCCGTCACACGGAGTGACAAATCCCAGTCTTGATCCATACTAACTCAACTAACACCTTCGGAGATACCTGTAGAGCATCTTTATAGTCACCCAGTTACGTTGCGACGTTTGATACACACAAAGCATTCCTCCGGTGTCAGTGAGTTATATGATCTCATGGTCATAGGAATAAATACTTGACACGCAGAAAACAGTAGCAACAAAATGACACGGTCAACATGCTACGTCTATTAGTTTGGGTCTAGTCCATCACGTGATTCTCCTAATGCCGTGATCCAGTTATCAAGCAACAACACTTTGTTCATAATCAGAAGACACTGACTATCATCGATCAACTGGCTAGCCAACTAGAGGCATGCTAGGGACGGTGTTTTGTCTATGTATCCACACATGTAAATGATTCTTCATTCAATACAATTATAGCATGGATAATAAACTATTATCTTGATACAGGAATTATAATAATAACTATACATTTATTATTGCCTCTAGGGCATAATTCCAACAGTCTCCCACTTGCACTAGAGTCAATAATCTAGCCCTCACATCACCATGTGAATTACATTGTAATTAATCTAACATCCATACAGTTCTGGTGTCGATCATGTTTTGGCCATGGAAGAGGTTTAGTCAGCGGGTCTGCTACATTCAGATCCGTGTGCACTTTGCATATATTTACGTCCTCCTCCTCGACGTAGTCGCGGATGAGGTTGAAGCGTCGTTTGATGTGTCTGGTCTTCTTGTGAAACCTTGGTTCTTTTGCTAAGGCAATGGCACCAGTGTTGTCACAGAACAAGGTTATTGGATCCAGTGCACTTGGCACCACTCCAAGATCCGTCATGAACTGCTTCATCCAGACACCCTCCTTAGCCGCCTCTGAGGCAGCCATGTACTCCGCTCACATGTAGAATCTGCTACGACGCTTTGCTTGGAACTGCACCAGCTTACTGCACCCCCATTAAGAATAAATACGTATCCGGTTTGCGACTTAGAGTCGTCCAGATCTGTGTCAAAGCTTGCATCGACGCAACCTTTTACGGCGAGCTCTTCGTCACCTCCATACACGAGAAACATCTCCTTAGTCCTTTTCAGGTACTTCAGGATATTCTTGACCGCCGTCCAGTGATCCACTCCTGGATTACTCTGGAACCTACCTGCCATACTTATGGCCAGGCTAACATCCGGTCTAGTGCACAACATTGCATACATGATAGAGCCTACGGCTGAAGCATAGGGGACGGAGCGCATATGCTCTCTATCTTCATCAGTTGCTGGGCACTGAGTCTTACTCAATCTCGTACCTTGTAACACCGGCAAGAACTCTTTCTTGGACTGTTCCATTTTGAACCTCTTCAAAACTTTATCAAGGTATGTGCTTTGTGAAAGTCCTATCAGGCGTTTTGATCTATCCCTATAGATCTTAATGCCTAGAATGTAAGCAGCTTCTCCTAGGTCCTTCATAGAGAAACTTTTATTCAAGTAATCTTTTATGCTCTCCAAAAGCTCTACGTTGTTTCCAATCAGTAATATGTCATCCACATATAATATTAGAAACGCCACAGAGCTCCCACTCACTTTCTTGTAAATACAAGATTCTCCAACCACTTGTATAAACCCAAATGCTTTGATCACCTCATCAAAGCGCTTGTTCCAACTCCGAGATGCTTGCACCAGTCCATAAATGGATCGCTGGAGCTTGCACACCTTGTTGGCATTTTTAGGATCGACAAAACCTTCGGGTTGCATCATATACAACTCTTCCTTAAGGAAACCATTAAGGAATGCCGTTTTGACATCCATCTGCCAGATTTCATAATCGAAAAATGCAGCTATTGCTAACATGATTCTGACGGATTTAAGCATCGCTACGGGTGAGAAGGTCTCATCGTAGTCAACTCCTGGAACTTGTGAAAAACCCTTTGCCACAAGTCGAGCTTTATAAACGGTCACATTACCGTTAGCGTCCGTCTTCTTGTTAAAGATCCATTTGTTCTGAATAGCCTTGCGGCCTTCAGGTAGTATCTCCAAAGTCCACACTTTGTTCTCATACATGGATCCTATCTCGGATTTCATGGCTTCTAGCCATTTGTTGGAATCTGGGCCCACCATTGCTTCTTCATAATTTGCAGGTTCATTGTTGTCTAACAACATGATTGACAAGACGGGATTACCGTACCACTCTGGAGCAGCGCGTGATCTCGTCGACCTGCGTGGTTCAACAGAAACTTGAACTGGAGTTTCATGATTATCATCATTAACTTCCTCCTCAACCGGCGTCGCAACGACAGAGGTTTCCCCTTGCCCTGCGCCACCATCCAGAGGGATGAGAGGTTCGACAACCTCGTCAAGTTCTATCTTCCTCCCACTCAATTCTCTCGAGAGAAACTCCTTCTCGAGAAAAGTTCCGTTTTTAGCAACAAACACTTTGCCCTCGGATTTGAGATAGAAGGTGTACCCAAGTGTCTCCTTTGGGTAACCTATGAAGACGCACTTTTCCGCTTTGGGTTCCAGCTTTTCAGGCTGAAGCTTTTTGACATAAGCATCACATCCCCAAACTTTAAGAAACGACAACTTTGGTCTTTTGACATACCACAGTTCGTATGGTGTCGTCTCAACGGATTTTGATGGTGCCCTATTTAAAGTGAATGCAGCTGTTTCTAATGCATAACCCCAAAATGATAACGGCAAATCAGTAAGAGACATCATAGATCGCACCATCTCTAACAAAGTACGATTACGACGTTCGGACACACCATTACGCTGTGGTGTTCTAGGCGGTGTTAACTGCGAAACAATTCCACATTGTCTTAAGTGAGTACCAAACTCGAAACTCAGATATTCACCCCCACGATCAGACCGTAGGAACTTGATCTTCTTGTTACGATGATTTTCTACTTCACTCTGAAATTGCTTGAACTTTTCAAATGTTTCAGACTTGTGCTTCATCAAGTAGACATAACCATATCTACTTAAATCGTCAGTGAAGGTGAGAAAATAACGATATCCGCCGCGTGCCTCCACGCTCATCGGACCACACACATCGGTATGTATGATTTCCAACAAGTCACTTGCACGCTCCATTGTTCCGGAGAACGGAGTTTTAGTCATCTTGCCCATGAGGCATGGTTCGCACGTGTTCAAGTGAATCAAAGTCAAGTGACTCCAAAAGTCCATCAGCATGGAGTTTCTTCATGCGCTTTACACCAATATGACCCAAGCGGCAGTGCCACAAAAATATGGCGCTATCATTGTTTACTCTAACTCTTTTGGTCTCAATGTTATGTATATGCGTATCGCTATCGAGATTCAATATGAACAATCCTCTCACATTCGGTGCATGACCATAAAAGATGTTACTCATAGAAATAGAACAACCATTATTCTCAGACTTAAAAGAGTAACCGTCTCGCAATAAACAAGATCCAGATATAATGTTCATGCTCAACGCATGCACTAAATAACAATGATTTAAGTTCATCACTAATCCCGATGGTAGTTGAAGTGACACGGTGCCGACGGCGATTGCATCAACCTTGGAACCGTTTCCTACGCGCATCGTCACTTCGTCTTTCGCCAGCCTTCGTCTATTCCGCAGTTCCTGCTTCGAGTTGCAAATGTGAGCAACAGAACCGGTATCGAATACCCAGGCACTACTACGAGAGCCGGTTAAGTACACATCAATAACATGTATATCAAATATACCTGATTTTTCTTTGCCCGCCTTCTTATCTGCCAGATACTTGGGGCAATTGCGCTTCCAGTGACCCATACCCTTGCAATAGAAGCACTCTGTTTCAGGCTTAGGTCCAGCCTTGGGTTTCTTCGGCGGATTGGCAACAGGCTTGCCGCTCTTCTTCGAATTGCCCTTCTTGCCTTTGCCGTTTCTCTTGAAACTAGTGGTCTTGTTCACCATCAACACTTGATGCTCTTTACGGAGTTCAGACTCTGCGACTTTCAGCATCGCAAACAACTCGCCGGAAGACTTGTTCATCCCTTGCATGTTGTAGTTCAACACAAAGCCTTTATAGCTTGGCGGCAGTGATTGGAGGATTCTGTCAGTGATAGCTTCTTGTGGGAGTTCAATCCCCAGTTCAGCTAGACGGTTTGAGTACCCAGACATTTTGAGCACATGTTCACTGACAGACGAGTTTTCCTCCATCTTGCAAGCATAGAATTTATCGGAGGTCTCATACCTCTCGATCCGGGCGTTCTTCTGAAAGATAAACTTCAACTCCTGGAACATCTCAAATGCTCCATGACGCTCAAAGCGACGTTGAAGTCCCGGCTCTAAGTCATACAAGACTGCACATTGAACTATTGAGTAGTCCTCCTTACGTGCTAACCAAGCGTTCTTAACATCCTGATCAGCCGTAGCGGGTGGTTCATCTCCTAGCGCAGCATTAAGGACATAATCCTTCTTTCCAGCTTGTAAGATTAGCTTAAGATTACGAGCCCAGTCTACAAAGTTGCTTCCATCATCTTTCAACTTAGCTTTCTCTAGGAACGTATTAAAATTTAGGATGACACTTGCGTGAGCCATGATCTACAACACAAATATATTCAAAGTGGACTTAGACTATGTTCAAGATAAATAGAGTTCAACTTAATCAAATTATATGCTAAACTCCCACTCAAAAAGTACATCTCTCTAGTCATTTGAGTGGTTCATGATCCACTTACACTATCCCAAGTCCGATCATCACGTGAGTCGAGAGTAGTTTCAGTGGTAAGCATCCCTATGCTAATTATATCAACTATATGATTCATGATCGACCTTTCGGTCTCATGTGTTCCGAGGCCATGTCTGCACATGCTAGGCTCGTCAAGCTTAACCCGAGTGTTCCCCGTGCGCAACTGTTTTGCACCCGTTGTATGTGAACCTTGAGTCTATCACACCCGATCATCACGTGGTGTCTTGAAACGACGAATTGTAGCAACGGTGCACAGTCGGGGAGAACACAATTTCGTCTTGAAATTTTAGTGAGAGATCACCTCATAATGCTACCGTCGTTCTAAGAAAAATAAGGTGCATAAAAGGATTAACATCACATGCAATTCATAAGTGACATGATATGGCCATCATCACGTGCTTCTTGATCTCCATCACCAAAGCACCGGCACGATCTTCTTGTCACCGGCGCCACACCATGATCATCCATCAACGTGTTGCCATCGGGGTTGTCGTGCTACTTATGCTATTACTACTAAAGCTACATCCTAGCAAAATAGTAAACGCATCTGCAAGCAAAAATATGTTAGTATAAAGACAACCCTATGGCTCCTGCCGGTTGCCGTACCATCGACGTGCAAGTCGATATTTCTATTACAACATGATCATCTCATACATCCAATATATCACATCACATCATTGGCCATATCACATCACAATCATACCCTGCAAAAACAAGTTAGACGTCCTCTAATTTTGTTGTTGCAAGTTTTACGTGGTGACCAAGGGTATCTAGTAGGATCGCATCTTACTTACGCAAACACCACAACGGGGATATATGAGTTGCTATTTAACCTCATCCAAGGACCTCCTCGGTCAAATCCGATTCAACTAAAGTTGGAGAAACCGTCACTTGCCAGTCATCTTTGAGCAAAGGGGGTTACTCGTAACGATGAAACCAGTCTCTCGTAAGCGTACGAGTAATGTTGGTCCAAGCCGCTTCAATCCAACAATACCGCGGAATCAAGAAAAGACTAAGGAGGGCAGCAAAACGCACATCACCGCCCACAAAACCTTTTGTGTTCTACTCGAGAAGACATCTACGCATGAACCTAGCTCATGATGCCACTGTTGGGGAACGTCGCATGGGAAACAAAATTTTTCCTACGCGCACGAAGACCTATCATGGTGATGTCCATCTACGAGAGGGGATGAGTGATCTACGTACCCTTGTAGATCGTACAGCAGAAGCGTTAGAGAACGCGGTTGATGTAGTGGAACGTCCTCACGTCCCTCGATCCGCCCCGCGAACAATCCCGCGATCAGTCCCACGATCTAGTACCGAACGGACGGCACCTCCGCGTTCAGCACACGTACAGCTCGACGATGATCTCGGCCTTCTTGATCCAGCAAGAGAGACGGAGAGGTAGAAGAGTTCTCCGGCAGCATGACGGCGCTCCGGAGGTTGGTGATGATCTTGTCTCAGCAGGGCTCCGCCCGAGCTCCGCAGAAACACGATCTAGAGGAAAAACTATGGAGGTATGTGGTCGGGCAGCCGTGAGAAAGTCGTCTCAAATCTGCCCTAAAAGCCCCATATATATAGGAGGAGGGAGGGGGACCTTGCCTTGGGGTCCAAGGGACTCCCAAGGGGTCGGCCGAGCCAAGGGGGGGAGGACTCCCCCCCCAAACCGAGTTGGACTTGGTTTCGTGGGAGGAGTCCCCCTCCCTTCCCACTTCTTCCCTCTTTTTTTTTTCTTTTCCTTTGATTTTCTTATCTTGGCGCATAGGCTCCCTTGGGGCTGTCCCACCAGCCCACTAAGGGCTGGTGTGTCCCCCAAAAGCCTATGGGCTTCCCCGGAGTGGGTTGCCCCCCTCCGGCGAACTCCCGGAACCCATTCGTCATTCCCGGTACATTCCCGGTAACTCCGAAAACCTTCCGGTAATCAAATGAGGTCATCCTATATATCAATCTTCGTTTCCGGACCATTCCGGAAACCCTCGTGACGTCCGTGATCTCATCCGGGACTCCGAACAACATTCGGTAACCAACTATATAACTCAAATACGCATAAAACAACGTCGAACCTTAAGTGTGCAGACCCTGCGGGTTCGAGAACTATGTAGACATGACCCGAGAGACTCCTCAGTCAATATCCAATAGCGGGACCTGGATGCCCATATTGGATCCTACATATTCTACGAAGATCTTTATCGTTTGAACCTCAGTGCCAAGGATTCGTATAATCCCGTATGTCATTCCCTTTGTCCTTCGGTATGTTACTTGCCCGAGATTCGATCGTCAGTATCCGTATACCTATTTCAATCTTGTTTACCGGCAAGTCTCTTTACTCGTTCCGTAATACAAGATCCCGCAACTTACACTAAGTTACATTGCTTGCAAGGCTTGTGTGTGATGTTGTATTACCGAGTGGGCCCCGAGATACCTCTCCGTCACACGGAGTGACAAATCCCAGTCTTGATCCATACTAACTCAACTAACACCTTCGGAGATACCTGTAGAGCATCTTTATAGTCACCCAGTTACGTTGCGACGTTTGATACACACAAAGCATTCATCCGGTGTCAGTGAGTTATATGATCTCATGGTCATAGGAATAAATACTTGACACGCAGAAAACAGTAGCAACAAAATGACACGATCAACATGCTACGTCTATTAGTTTGGGTCTAGTCCATCACGTGATTCTCCTAATGACGTGATCCAGTTATCAAGCAACAACACTTTGTTCATAATCAGAAGACACTGACTATCATCGATCAACTGGCTAGCCAACTAGAGGCATGCTAGGGACGGTGTTTTGTCTATGTATCCACACATGTAAATGATTCTTCATTCAATACAATTATAGCATGGATAATAAACTATTATCTTGATACAGGAATTATAATAATAACTATATATTTATTATTGCCTCTAGGGCATAATTCCAATAGTTGGCACGATATCTCGACGAGTATCGGGATAGGAACGTTGCCGTGGCATCATTTCCGTCTTGCCACCATGGTTCCCTCTCGCTTGCCGTGGCGACACCTGTTTTTTCTCTTCTTGCCCGTGATGTTTGAACTCGCATGCATGAAGCATTCATGGCATAATCATCTTGTGTTGCATGCCTCTTGTGTCGTAGCTACGTTCTATGATCCGTGTGTTAACCGTCTAGGATGCCACGTAGAACCGTCGCTTCACCCTTGCCATGTTAACAACAATTTAACATTGCGCGTAAATAAACGGGAGTGAATTAAATAATCAATCGTGGAGTTTCGTCGATATGCAACTCGTTGCATATCGAGCTTTACTTAATGTCTAGTGATGTGTGAGGTGAATTGCCATGCCATCCCCTGCATTTTTGATCTGTTCATGCATCATAGTAGGTTGTGCATCATGTTGTGCATCGTGTGGTGAATATTTGTGTTGATGTTTGTCTCCGGATTGCTCCGTCTCGATAGAGTTCCTCAAGCGTGTCGGAATGTGAGGACCCGTTCGACTACTTCGGTTCGACTGCTTCTCGGAGTTGTTCTTCTTCCAAGCGGGATCTCAGGCTAGATGACCATTTCCCTAGATACCATTACTATCATTGCCATGCTAGTTTTATCGCTTCTATCGATTATGTCTCGTTGCCTACCACATGTTAAATATCAGCCTCTCAAATATGCCATGATTACCTTCAACCTATTCGACCTAGCAGACCACTGATTGGCTATGTTACCGCTTGCTTAACCCTGTAGTTAGCGTTGCTAGTTGTAGGTGCAGATGCTTCCATGTGATAACATGGGTTCTTTGTTATATCACCATATTAAATGCTATTTAATTTATTGCGCCTATATACTTGGTAAAAGGTGGAAGGCTCGGCCTTTCTAGCTTGGTGTTTTGTTCCACCTTTGCCCCCTTAGTTTCGGCTACCGGTGTTATGTTCCATAAATGAGCGCTCCTAACACGATCGGGGTTGTTATGGGGACCCCCTTGATAATTTGTTTTAGATTAAAGCTGGTCTGGAAAGGCCCAACATTGGTTCTACATTTGCCCAACATAATAATTTTGTTAATATTGAGATGCATAGGGCGTCATGAACCCGAGGAGTAATTTTACATAAATAGGGGGGCCCGTGCTGATGGTGTTGGTCCCAAACGGTCTTCCTGCGGGGTCACCGCGAGGAAACTCGAGGTTTGGCACTCGTAGCTAGTTCCATCCATCGTGTCCTGAGAACGAGATACGCGGCTCCTATCGGGATCGTCGACACGTCGAGCGGCCTTGCTGGATTAGTTTTACCTTTGACGAGATATCTTGTGCATCGGGATTCCGGTGATGCTTTGGGTAATCTCAGAGTTGAGGTTTTCCACTAAGGAATCCGACGAGATCGCGAGTGTCGTGATTGAGTATTTCTATGCGGCTTGTGGTAATTTGTGATGGACTAGTTGGAGCACCCCTGCAGGGTAAATCTTTTCGGAAAGCCGTGCCCGCGGTTATGTGGCAACGTGGAAACTTTGTTTAACACTGGTACTAGATAACTTGAAGTTAACTTAATTAAAATATGCCAACTGTGTGCGTAACCGTGACTGTCTCTTTCGTGAGTTCCTTCTCCGATCGAGGACACGGTGGGGTTATGTCTGACGTAGGTAGGTTTTCAGGATCATTCTTATGATCATGAGTAGTTCAGGTCCGTTATGCGTACATCATCCCCCTCTTATTTCTTGTACTCGTAGGTTTAGCCACCTCTTATATGCTTAGCCGCTGCCGCAACCTCAACACTTAACCATACCTCACCTACTAAGCTTTGCTAGTCTTGATACCTTTGGAAATGAGATTGCTGAGTCCCCTGTGGCTCACAGATTACTACAACACCAGTTGCAGGTACAGGTAAAGGTTATTTGACGTGAGTGCGTCGATTGTTAATTTGGAGTTGCTTCTTCTTCTTCTTCTTCATCGATCTAGGATGGGTTCCAGGCTGGCAGCCTCGGATAGCAAGGATGGACGTCGTTCTTCTTTTTCTCGTTTGTTTTCGTCCGTAATCGGACCCTGCTCTTCTTCATGATGTTGATGTAATGTACTGATGTGACTCTGATGTAGCTTGTGGTGAGTGTAAGCCAATTCTATTATATATCTCTTCTTTTCAGTACATGTACTTGTAACGATATCCATTCTTACGACACAACGAGATGCGCTTCTATCCCTGACGAGGCCCTCGTGCCAAACTGAGGATAGGGTCGCATCTTGGGCGTGACAAGTTGGTATCAGAGCAGTACCGACCTAGGAGCCTCCTTGATTGATCGAACTTGGCCGAGTCGAGTCTAGTGAAAAACTACTTTGAGTCTAGTTATATATCGGAGAGTAGGATTCTTTTTTCTCCTCTTCTATGCTCTGGTGAGGAATCTTGACGTAATATTTTAATTCTACTTCTCTTCTCACTCAATTTTTTTAGGATCACGCGGATATACTTGGAATCTATTTGATGCCGATGTGACGGAGTTCTGGCTTGGTGCCTCCTGTATTATTTGATTTTCTTCCGGGGAGTTGAGCTCCAGGGGATTCTCGAGCACATCGTTATCATTCAGATTTCTTAGTATCTCAGGACGAAGGATGTTCGTAATTGCTTCAATACTGGTAGTGGCGAGATAACCCCAATGTCCCCAGTACTGGTGCAGATTGTTCGGGAGTACTGCCATACTTTGTATCGTTGTGATCACGAGGGCTGTTGTAGATGAAGGTCTGAGATTCTGGCCGTGTGTTGACGGATGTGATACAGGTGACGGGTTAGTATAGGAGTTGTATGATATTACTCCTTGTATCCGTGTACCAAATTGCATGACCAGATATTTCGGGAATTCTTAGGTGGGAATTCAAGTAGTTTCTTATAGGACAATTTTCCAACAAATGCATGATGTTAGGTTGGGGTTCGACATCTAGTGGATTCGTTTGTTGACGGTAGACTTACAGCGGTTCTCGTTGGGTCTTAAAGAGCACTTGTAGCTTGCTACGACTCGGGGACGCTTCGTATGTCGGGTGCACTGCCTTACACTTGATGTCTACTGTAAGGATCGAGCCCGTGCGATCCTGTCCACGAAAATATCGGACGAAATCTTTATCATGAGTTTTTTGTGGCTTGTTTCATAAGCCTCTCCCTTTGTTTTGTTGAATATGGTAATTCAAGTTGCTTCGATGTCAGGTGGTGACTTCAGATCTTTTCTAAGTAGTGTTCTCATATTCATATCAGGGTGCTAATCCTTTTGCTTAATCAAATGTCTTATCAATTCTTTTCAACCGGAGTCATCGTATCAATTCCATTCAACCGGTGTGCTTCACTTCAACTGAATTCAGTCCTCTCTAATTTTTACAGATCTTTCTCTCAGTTCGTTCCGGAGTTCATCTCATCTGTCCCCAGTTGTCTTTGTTTTTCCCCGCCCTCCCACCCTTTTCTTCAGTGATTCAATTTTCATCCAAGAGTTTTCTTTTCATTGTGCTTCCGCTGTGTGTTCTTTTCTCTCTTACCCTGTGATTCATGGTGAAGATTCTTAGGAGTTCTAGTGCATCATTCCTTCAATATGGTTATCTTTTTCCAGTGAGTTTAATTCAGTTGTCTGTGTTCATCATATCCTTTTCATCCTTGTAATTCTTTCCCATGTTTCAGGTTCTTATCAGCCTATCCGGTTATTCATTCCTCTTTTTTCTATCCGGTGTGTTGAAGATACCTCGGAAGTTTCTCGTTTTCATTTCGTTAATTATTTCGAGGACCTCACCTAATTTAGTTTTCTTTATACCGGTGCAATATCTCTCTTCTAAGCAATCTTTTCTAATGGTGGTTTCTTTGAGTGGGCCCATAACCCACAGGTTTTCCCAGGATCTTTCCTCGCTCTTTTAATCTTTTCCCGGAAGTCTCTAATTATTTCAACTATGACGTAAGTATGTATCTCATGAGTGATATTCCTTATCCAAGATCTATTTGATTTAATTCTCATATCGGCTCAATCTTTCATTCTTCATTATTCCGGAGAGTCTCAATATTGTTGGTGTTGTTTCTCGTCATTATTTTCAGCTTGCAAATTCGAAGGGGTGTTTCTCTTAAATTTTGGTTCATTCTCTTGGAGATTCATCATTTCAGCTTGGGCCATCGTCTTAATTGTTGTCAGTCATGAGTATCCCTTTCTTGCTATCCGGTGCATTTCTGAACTGTTTTCATTCTCGATCCTCCGAAGGCCATCATTTTAGAAGATTCTTCGTTCTCAGCTTTCAGCTTTCATCCTCAATTCTTCTCAATTTTTGTCCCTTCGTTCGTCTCTCGATTATCCGGTGCCTTGTGCTAGTTTCTCTCAGGTGGCTCAAGATCTCTTCATTCTCGTGTATCTCCATTAATTCGTGGTGTCCCATTCAATTGTGAATTCTTATCGGTGCTTCCTTCAATTATACTTCAAGTGGTGCTTATCTCTCTGTCTCGTCAAGATTCATTTCAAGAAGAATAAGTGGTATGCTAAATCCGTTGCTTGTCATCAATTAAACTTGATGAAGGATAAGCATAACATAATTCTTATTCTTGTTCATAGTAATCTGAATTCTTCTTCCAGAGTGGCTCATGATATCAATTCTTTTCTCAAGTGCTTATCTTTCTTTTCTGAAGTTCCAAGTCTATCAGTATCTCTTTGTGAAGCTTCATCTAAATCATTGCAAGGCCTTTAATCTTATTCCTTCTACCTTCATATCTTTGCATCATTCATCTGTATACGGTGGTCCTTCATGGTGGTTCATCAAGGTTTCAATTCATTCTCAAGTGTTCTTCAAGATTCTTATTGGCGAACCTCAAGTTTTCTTCTCTTGCATTTCCAAGTGCATTTGTTCTTCATTTATCCTTTGAGGTGGTATTATAGCATTCTTGTTAGTGTAGGAGCCTCGAAGAGTTTTCCTTTCAAGAATAAGATAATTAAATCCACCAATTCTTTGATCATGAGATATTTTCAACCCATGATTTCTTCATTGAGCTATCTTGGTTTGGATTTCACCTAAAGCTTTTCCTATGGATTGTGCTATCATGGTGCTTGTCATTAATCCAAGTTCTCAAGGTATCCTCTTGGTGTAAGAAGTGTTCATATCTTGTTGCTCCCAATCCATCCTTGTTTCTTTTAGTGGTTGGTTGTGACCTCATATATGTTGAGATGATTTTCATAAGCCCACTTCTATCTTGTTCTTTTCGTTGTTGTTTTTCCAACAACTCAGTTCAATTCTTCATGCAAGGATGATTCCCAAGTTCATTTGAGTTAGTAGTTGTCATTCTTTTCTTCATTCTCTTCTTCCGTATGAGCTAGTTCCTATTATTTTGTTCCGGAGGCATTCTGATGTTTCTCTTTTGGGTCTATCATGTTGTTCTATCAAGATCATGGTGTTCCCGTGTTCTATTTACTTGTTTGTTATGTATATTGTATAATTCTCTCTTCTTATCGAATTTTTTGTCCCATTTTCCTACCGAAGTGCTGCCAAAATTTTCCGTGAATTCTCGCTTGTTTCGCATATCAGTTCTCATCTCTTTCCAACTTTCAAGGATTGTTGGTGTCACTCGTTTGTCGAAGAAGCGACTAAGTTTTTACCTCTTGTTCTTTCTCATCCTCTCCCCCCTTTCATTCTTGGATCTCGGGGCGAGATCCTCTTCTAGTGTAGGAGAGTTGTGACAGCCCGAGACCGACGCCCCAGAAGATTCCCCTGTTATTTCCGTTTCCGTCGTGTGATATTTTGTTTGTTGCATTCATCTTGCGCATCATGGCATCATGCATGGCATCATGTCAACTGCGTTTTTGTCGGTGTTGCTTGTTGTCGTGTTGTTGGGTGTTAGTGCCTTGTGAGTGGCGTTGTTTTGTTGGAGTGATGAGAGTGGGTGTGTGAGAGCCACCTCAAAACCTTGTTGCACCGAGGACGTAAAACCCTTCTCCCCTCGTATTTCATTTTTTTGTGGTTTTGCTAAAGAGTTTAGTTTTAACACCCTTCAAAAAAAGGTGTCTTCTTTAAAAAATCATTTTATTAAATGTGGGTGCAATCCCTTGGGTTTTCTTTATTTCTTCCTTTTGTTTATTTTCTAAAACAGTCTCATTTCTTTTCTCCTTTAAAGAGCCTTTATTTTATTCTTTAAATAAAAAGGGGTTTTATTTTATTCTTTTGTAAAAGGGTTTATTTTAATTTTTCAAAAGGTTATTTTTATTCGTTTAAAAAGTGCCCAATCTATTTTATAGTTGGGGCATAATTTTTGTTTTAAGAAGTCAAAGGCCTTTATTTTTATTTATTTTTAAACATTTTTTCTTTTTGTTTAAGCTTCCTGTTTTTTTAAAGGGAAAAAAACCAAAGGGGGAGGACCCGAGGCCAAGGCCCAAGGCCTCCCCTCCCCTGCCCTAGCGACGCAGCCCCCTCGTCCCCCTCGCGCGGCCTCCTTCCTCCCCGTGCCGAGCCCCCTTGCCGATCCCAATCCTCCCTCTCGCAGCCTTCCTTCCTCCCCCTGCCGAGCCCCTCGCCCTCGCACTGCTCGCCGGCTCAACCGCCATCCTGCCGCGCGCCGCCGTCCCGCGCTGCAAGCCCCCACGCGCGCCGCCTCTTCCGCCCCTGCACGCCGCCGCCGGCCTCTGCAGCAGCTGCCGCTGCTGCCCGAGCTCTCCCGCGACGGCTATTGCCCGCCGACGCCTCGACCTCGCCCCTCTCGAGCCCCTGCCGCCGTTCCTGGCCTCGCCCCTCGCCAGCCTCCCGGGCGCCGCCTCCGGCAGCCCCGCGCGCTGCCCGTCTCCTCCGTGCCGCCGCCCCGGCAGGCCCCGCCGCCGCGCTCTCGGCCGCCGCGCGCCACCCTCTGTCCCGCCTGCCTGCGCATCGCCGCAGCGACCTCCCGTGCTGCCCCCGTGCTCGCCGTGTAGCAGCTGCTTGTTGCTGTCGGCTGAATTTGCGAGCTTGCTGTTGCGTTTTGTTTTGCTACTGCTCGCGTGCTGCTGCTGCCAGCTAGCTGGAGCAGATGCTGTTACTATGCTTGTGCTGCTGCTGCTTGCCTTTTTGTTGCTCGCGTGATGCTGCTGCTGTATCTGTGCATGCTCCTCCTGTCGCCGTTGCTAGTGCTGTTGCTATTGCTGGCCGTAGCTTTGCTGCTGCTTGCCCGATTTGCTGCTTGTAGTTGCTTTGCATGCCGTAGTTGCTTGCTATAGTTAGTTGCTTTGCTAGCTGCTGCTTGCTAGCGTGCTTGGTGTAGCTGCTGTGCTGCTTGCTGGCTAGGTGTAGCCGCCACTTAGATGTAGGTTGCTTGTTGAGGCATGCTAGTGGCTAGATGTTAGTTGCTGCCGCTAGTAGCCATGGCCTCCGCTCGCCTTTGTTGTGGTGTCGCCTGCTGTCGCCGCGTAGACCATCCCCGCCACCGTGGAATCAACAAGTTCGTCGAGTCCACGTCGTCCTTGACTACCCCCAGAACGTGTTCGACTACCGACGCCGAAGACCGTGTACCGACGCCAAGAGTACGACTCTCGTTGATGATACTCGAGCACCAAGACGACTTCCACTACGACCTCGACTTCCACGATGACCTATGTTTTCATCGCTTTGGGATGTGCATGCTTCGAAGGTATATCGATGGGACGTGTCGTGTACCGTAATGTTGTGATGTCTGAGATGAACCTTATGTTTGTGCCTGTATATGTTGCCCGTAGCACGTTGTCTCTCTTTTGTCGTGCCCTCGACACATTGGAACCCGATATACGGGATCACCCATCTTTATTTAGCGTTCCCGCACACGTTCCCAGTATGTTGGCACGATATCTCGACGAGTTATCGGGATAGGAACGTTGTCGTGGCATCGTTTCCGTCTTGCCGCCATGGTTCCCTCTCGCTCGCCGTGGCGACACCTGTTTCTCTCTCTTCTTGCATGTGATGTTTGAACTCGCATGCATGACGCATTCATGGCATAATTATCTTGTGTTGCATGCCTCTTGTGTCGTAGCTCCGTTCTATGCTTCGTGTGTTAACCGTCTAGGATGCCACATAGAACCGTCGCTTCACCCTTGCCATGTTAACAACAATTTAACATTGCGCGTAAATAAACGGGAGTGAATTAAATAATCAATCGTGGAGTTTCGTCGATATGCAACTCGTTGCATATCGAGCTTCACTTAATGTGTAGTGATGTGTGAGGTGAATTGCCATGCCATCCCCTGCATTTTTGATCTGTTCATGCAACATAGTAGGTTGTGCATCATGTTGTGCATCGTGTGGTGAATATTTGTGTTGATGTTTGTCTCCGGTTTGCTCCATCTCGATAGAGTTCCGCAAGCGTGTCGGAATGTGAGGACCCGTTCGACTACTTCGGTTCGACTGCTTCTCGGAGTTGTTCTTCTTCCAAGCGGGATCTCAGGCAAGATGACCATTTCCCCAGATACCATTACTATCATTGCCATGCTAGTTTTATCGCTTCTATAGATTATGTCTCGTTGCCTAACACATGTTAAATATCAGCCTCTCAACAATGCCATGATTACCTTCAACCTTTTCGACCTAGCAAACCACTGATTGGCTATGTTACCGCTTGCTTAACCCTGTAGTTAGCGTTGCTAGTTGCAGGTGCAGATGCTTCCATGTGATAACATGGGTTCTTTGTTATATCACCATATTAAATTCTATTTAATTTAATGCACCTATATACTTGGTAAAAGGTGGAAGGCTTGGCCTTTCTAGCCTGGTGTTTTGTTCCACCTTTGCCCCCTTAGTTTCTGCTACTGGTGTTATGTTCCATAAATGAGCGCTCCTAACACGATCGGGGTTGTTATGGGGACCCCCTTGATAATTCGTTTTAGATTAAAGCTGGTCTGGCAAGGCCCAACATTGGTTCTACATTTGCCCAACATAATAATTTTGTTAATATTGAGATGCATAGGGCGTCATGAACCCGAGGAGTAATTTTACATAAACAGGGGGGGCCAGTGCTGATGGTGTTGGTCCCAAACGGTTTGCCTGTGGGGCCACCGCGAGGAAACTCGAGGTTTGGCACTCGTAGCTAGTTCCATCCGTCGTGTCCTGCGAATGAGATACGCGGCTCCCGAGGAGTTGCAGGTACAGGTAAAGGTTATTTGACGTGAGCGCGTTGATTGTTCATTTGGAGTTGCTTCTTCTTCTTCTTCTTCATCGATCTAGGATGGGTTCCAGGCTCGCAGCCTAGGATAGCAAGGATGGACGTCGTTCTTCTTTTTCTCGTTTGTTTTCGTTCGTAGTTGGACCCTGCTCTTCTTCATGATGTTGATGTAATGTACTGATGTGACTCTGATGTAGCTTGTGGCGAGTGTAAGCCAATTCTATTATATATCTCTTCTTTTCTGTACATGTACTTGTAATAATATCCATTCTTGCGACACGACGAGATGCGCTTCTATCCCTGACGAGGCCCTCGTGCCAAATTGAGGATAGGGTCGCATCTTGGGCGTGACATGAAAAGCCACATAGAACCGTGAATCTTAAGGATACTTTGATATGCCCAATGGCACGAAGATATATGAGTCGTACACCCCTAAACATTAACAATTTCATCTAGTGATCTAGAGGAGTAAACCCCTCGTGATTCATATTGCAAAAGCAAAGTGTCTTCTTGATCAGTAAAGGAAATGGACTTAGCAATATTTACTACGTCAAACCAAAGAATCATCATCTCATTAGAGAACGTCGTACCCAAGATGCATTTGAGGTGTTACTCATCCCGTAGACCTACGACAATCTTGTTCTTCTCATTAACTAAACTATAAAGCTCCCAATGTTGGGTAGCGAGGGTAGCATTTCCAAATCAAATGTCTTCCCAAAATTTAACTTTTAAAATATCAAGGATAAACTACTTGTATCCAAATCTAACTGTTTGCATGACCTCGTATGGCCATATCACTCCTTTCCACAATTGAGAGGGATGTGTATCATGTTAGAAGAGGATACTAGGAATCCTAGTATTAAAAATCAATTAATTTCTTCCAAAGAGACCCCTCCCCAGCAATATCTCTCTCAAACCACGAGTGAGTCAAGCAAAAAAAAATCTTGAAAACTGGGTATTCCCCCCGCATATTATTTTTTCATACACGGAAGGCCAATTAGCTAGGTGGATTTTATTTCCACCTTATCTATCACTCCACAAGAAATTAACTAATTTGTGAGTTAATTAAACTAATGACATACTTAGGGAATTTACAAAAAGTGAATAAACATGTATGCTAGCAAGGGAAGTCCTAATGAGAGTGACTTCACCTATTCTGGCTAAGAACTTGACAACCGAAGGTTGCAATCCTCCTTACTCAGGTTATCATAATGAAGCGCCAACCCTAACTATTTAATGGGGAAACCCCGACCAACACATTTAAATATGTCAATGAATGAAGTAATTTCTCGAGGATCCATAAATGAGGACTAAGATCATCTCTCTAGCACATCCCGCAAGCCGTCCTCCAAAATAGATCCCATATCAAATATTTAATGGGATGCCGTAAATGATTTTTGCAGACGTAGGGCGTTTCGCAAGAATAGATCCTGCATAACAACCCTTTAAATTTTCTAAAAGTACTTCATGCTAAAAAACGGATCGTCATCACACAAACATAGCATAGCATAGAGTTCATCACACGCATAGGGGAGTTTTAATACAAACTGAAATTTAAAAATGCATAGATATGGTCGACGTCGTCACGGGGCGGGGGCTCGTCACCGTGCAGAGTATGGTACATGAGCATGGAGCAGAGGGTAGCCTACACGTCGAACACCTCCGACAGCACCGGCAAGCGCATGGTCGCAGCGACATCTCAGGCTACAGCGCCTCCTTCGCATGGAACCGAGCTCCACATCCCTCTTATGCTACACCGCCGGATCGAAGTTGGTGCTGAGGCGGTGGAAGTTGTCCCACTTCCGCAACGTCGAGCCGGCGCTGCAGGACTTTGTGCCACTGTTGCACGCCACCTTCCTTTCCCTCTCCGACATTGGTGGACGGAGGCCTGATGACCCACAAGTATAGGGGGTCAATCGTAGCCCTTTCGATAATTAAGAGTGTCGACCCCAATGAGGAGTGTAAGGAAATGACAAGTGGTTTTCAGCAAGGTAATTTCTGCAAGCACTGAAATAGCGGTAACCAGTTGTTTGATAGCAAGGTAATTGTAACAAGTGACAAGTAGCAATAGTAATAATATGTGCACCAATGTAGTCTAATCCTTTTGTGGCAAAGGACATGCCAAAACAATTTCTTATAATAGGCAAAGCGTTCTTGAGGGCACACGGGAATTTCATCTAGTCACTTTCGTCATGTTTGGTTAATCTGCGTTCGGTATTTTGATAATTTGAGATGTGGATGGACCGGTACTTGGGTGTTGTTCGCTACCTCTTGAGCTTGCGTTAGTTTTCCCTTGAAGAGGAAAGGGTGATGCAGCAAAGTAGATAAGTATTTCCCTGAGTTTGTTGAGAACCAAGGTATCAGTCCAGTAGAAGGAACAAGTAAGGCCCCAATAGTAGTACCTACACAAATAATCAAACACTTGCACCCAATGCTAAAAAGGGGTTGTCAATCCATTCAAAGTTATTTGCAAGGATGAGAACTGATAGAGATAGATATAAAAGATTGCAGAAACAAAAGTAAATAAATTGCAACAAATTAATTTTGGTATTTTTGGTTTATAGATCTAAAAATATAATATGGAAAATAGACCCGGGGGACATAGGTTTCACTAGAGGCTTCTCCCATAAAGGAAAATAATATGGTGGGTGAACAAATTACTGTCGAACAATTGATAAAAAAGCAAATAATTATGAAGATTTCTAAGGCAATGATTATGCATATAAGCATCACGTTCGTATCAAGTAGACCGAAACGATTCTGCATCTACTACTATTACTCCACACATCAACTGACTCATGTCTGCATCTATAGTATTAAGTTCATGAAGAAGAGAGTAACGCATTAAGTAAGATGGCATGATGTAGAGGGATAAACTCAAGCAATATGATGAAAACCCCCATCTTCTTATCCTCGATGGCAACAATACAATACGTACCTCGCTACCCCTACTTTGTCACTTGGTGAGGACACCGCAAGATTGAACCCAAAACTAAGTACTTCTCCCATTGCAAGAATTACCAATTTAGTTGGCCATACCAAACCAATAATTCAAAGAGACCTGCAAAGATATGAAATCATGCATATAAGAATTCAGAAGAGACTCAAATAATATTCATAGATAATATGAACATAAACTCACTATTCATTAGATCTCGACAATCACCACAAAATAGTATTACATCGGGTAGATCTCCATGAAGATCATGAAGAACATGGTATTGAAGATCAAAGAGAGAGAGAACAAGCCATATAGCTACTAGCTATGGACCCGTAGGTCTGTGGTGAACTACTTACACATCATCGGAGGGGCAATGGTGTTGATATAGATGCCCTCCGTGATCAATTCCCTCTCCGACAGATTACCGGAAAAGGCTCCCAGATTGGATCTCTCGTGAACAGAGGCTCCCGGCGGCGTAAAAGTATTTTCGTGGCTCTTTTTTGGCAATACGGGAATATTTGGGAATTTATAGGCCAAAGAATAGGGTTAGGAGACCTGCAGGGGGGCACAAGCCAGGGGCGCGGCCACCCCCCCCCCCACGGCGCGCCCTGCAGGCTTGTGGGCTCCCGGCAGTTGCCCTACCCCTACTCCAAGTCTCCTGGGTGTCTTCTGGTCCAAGAAAAATCTTTCCAGAGATTTTGTTCCGTTTGGACTCCGTTTAATATTCCTTATCTGCAATATTCAAAAACGTGGAAAAAACAGAAACTGGCACTAGGCTCTAGATTAATAGGTAAGTCCCATAAATAATATAAACCAACATATTAATGCATATAAAACATCCAAAACAGATAATATAATAGCACGAACAATAAAAAAATATAGATATGTTGGAGACGTATCAAGCATCCCCAAGCTTAATTCCTGCTTGTCCTCGAGTAGGTAAATGATCAAAACAGAATTTTTGATGTGGAATACTACCTTACATATTTATCCATGTAATATTCTCTAATGTGGCATGAATATTCAGATCCATAAGATTCAAAACAAAAGTCTAATATTGACACAAAAACAATAATACTTTAAGCATACTAATAAGGTAATTGCTTCCTTTCAAAATAACATGGTCTTAGAAAGTTATCCCTACAAAATCATATAGTCTGGCTATGATCTATCTTCACCACACAAAGTATCTAAATCATGCACAACCCCGGTGAAAATCAAGCAATTGTTTCACACCTTTTATGTTCTCAAACCTTTTCAAATCTCACGCAATACATGAGCGTGAGCCATGGATATAGCACCATAGGTGGAATAGAATGTGGTGGAGGTTGCAAAAAGAAAGGAAGAAGATAGTCTCACATCAACTAGGCATATCAATGGGCTATGGAGATGCCCATCAAAAGATATTAATGTCAGTGAGTAGGGATTGCCATGCAACAAATGCATGAGAGCTATAAGTGTATGGAAGCTCCAAAAGAAAACTAAGTGGTTGTGCAAAAGATTTCATACCACTAGTTATATGAAAGTGACAAAATAGGAGACTCTCTATGAAGAACATGGTGCTACTTTGAAGCACAAGTGTGGAAAAAGATAGTAGCATTATCCCTTCTCTCTTTCTCTCATTTTTCCTTTTTTTTTATTTTTTTATTTTTTTGGATGGGCTTCTATGGCCTCTTTTATTTTTTTTATGGGCTTCGCTGGCCTCTTTTATTTTTTGTAAAGTCTAGAGACCCATCCCAACTTCTGAGGGAATCATAGATTCCATCATCCTTTTCTCACACGGGACAATGCTCTAATAATGCAAATCATCACACTTTTATTTACTTACAACTCAAAAGATTACAACTCGATATCCAGAACAAATTATGACTCTATAAGTAATATTGAAGTGATGGCGCGTGTCATAAAACGAGGCGGTGGTGTTGCATGGCAATATATCCCAGAATGGCTATGAAAATGCGAGATGTGGTGGCTGTTTTGAGGAAAATATATGGTGGCTACTTTGAGGAAGGTGGGTTTAATGTACCGGTGAAATTTTCGCGGTACTAGAGAGACTAGCAAAGGTGGAAGGGTGAGAGTGCATATAATCCATGAACTCAACATTAGTCATAAAGAACTTACATACTTATTGCAAAAGTTTATTATTTATCGAAGCAAAGTATTAGACACATGCTCCTAGGGGAAGGGTTGGTAGGAGTTAACAATCGCGCGATCCCAACCTCCACGCAAAGGTTGATGATACGTCTCCAACGTATCTATAATTTTTGATGGTTCCATGCTATTATCTTGTCAACTTTGGATGTTTTGTATGCATGATTATGCTATTTTATATCTTTTTTGGGACTAACCTATTAACTCAATGCCAAGTGCCAGTTTCTGTTTTTTTTCCGTGTTTTTGACCCTTTCCATAGAAGAATATTAAATGAGTCCAAACGGAAGAAAACCTGCGGAATGATTTTTTCCGTAACAGAAGATACGTAGGGAACTTGAGAACCAACGCAAAGGACTCCGGAGGAGGTCACAAGCCCCCTAGCCGCGGCCTGGGTGGCGCGCCTACCAGGCTTGTGGGCTCCATGTGGCTCCTTTGCCCTACTTCTTTCGCCTATAAATTTCCTAATAATCCAGAACCACTAGAGAGAGCCAAGAAAATACTTTTCCGCCGCCGCAAGCTTCTGTCTCCGCCAAATCCCATCTGGGGACCGTTCTGGTGCCCTGCCGGAGGGGGATTCGGACACGGAGGGCTTCTTCATCAACACCATTGCCTCTCCGATGATGCGTGAGTAGTTCACCACAGACCTTCGGGTCCATAGCTAGTAGCTAGATGGCTTCTTCTCTCTCTTGGATCTTCAATACAAAGTTCTCCATGATCTTCATGGAGATCTATCCGATGTAACCTTATTTTGCGGTGTGTTTGTCGAGATCCGATGAATTGTGGATTTATGAGCAGATTATCTATGAATATTATTTGAGTCTCCTCTGATCTCTAATATGCATGATTTCGTATCCTTGTAATTCTCTTCGAGTTGTGGGTTTCGTTTGGCCAACTTGATCTATAATTCTTGCAATGGAGGAAGTGCTTGGTTTTGGGTTCATACCGTGCGGTGTCCTCGCCCAGTGATAGAAGGGGTAGCGAGGCACGCATCGTGTTGTTGCCATCAAGGGTAAAAAGATGGGGTTTATATCTATTGCATGAATTTATCCCTCAACATCATGTCATCTTGCTTAAGGCGTTACTCTGTTTGTTATGAACTCAATACACTAGATGCATGCTGGATAGCGGTCGATGTGTGGAGTAATAGAAGTAGATGCAGAAAGTATCGGTCTACTTGTCTCGGACGTGATGCCTATATGTATGATCATTGCCTTAGATATCATCATGACTTTGCACGATTCTATCAATTGCTCGACAGTAATTCGTTCACCCACCGTAATACTTGCCATCAAGGGAGAAGCCTCTAGTGAACACTATGGCCCCCGGGTCTACTTCACATCCAATTTTCAGCTCCACAAACTTACTTTGTTGCACTTTTCACATTCAGATCTAACCTTGCAAATAATCGTGAAGGGATTGACAACCCCTTTATAGCGTTGGGTGCAAGTTTGTTTGTTTTTGCGCAGGTGCATTGGTGCATCATCTTGATACTCCTACTGGATTGATACCTTGGTTCTCAAACTGAGGGAAATACTTATTGCTACTGTGCTGCATCACCCTTTCCTCTTCAAGGGAAAAACCAACGCAAGCTCAAGAGGTAGCAAGAAGAATTTCTGGCGCCGTTGCCGGGGAGTATTCAAAGTGAAGCTTATCCAAGTAACTATCACAAACTCATCTCCTGCATTTACATTATTTACCTTTTGCCTCTCGTTTTCCTCTCCCACACTTCTGGAAAAAACAAAATTTACAAAAATATTTGCCTTTTTCGTTCGCCCTTTTCTTTCGCTTGCTTTCTGTTTGCCTGTGTGTTTGTCTGCTTGCTAAGTCACCATGACTGAAAACACCAAGTTGTGTGACTTCTCGAATACTAATAATAATGATTTTATTAGTACTCTGATTGATCCCGCCACTAGTGCGGAATCATATGAAATCAATGCTGCCTTGCTAAATCTTGTTATGAAAGAGCAATGTTCCGGCCTTCCTAGTGAAGATGTCGCATCCCATCTTAATAACTTCATTGAGTTATGCGATATGCAAAAGAATAAATATATGGATAATGATATGATTAAATTGAAGTTATTTCCGTTCTCACTATGAGATCGAGCAAAAACTTGGTTTTCATCTTTACCTAAAAATAATATTGATTCTTGGAACAAATGTAAAGATGCTTATATTTCCAAGTATTTTCCACCGGCTAAGATTATCTCTCTCCGTAATGATATCAAGAAGTTAAGCAACTAAATCATGAACATGTTGCACAATCTTGGAAGAGAATGAAATTGATGATTAGAAATTGTCCTGCTCATGGCCTGAGTCTTTGGATGATTATACAAATCTTCTATGCTGGTTTGAATTTTGCTTCTAGAAAATCTTGGATTCCGCCTCCGGTGGAACTTTCATGGAAATCACACTAGGAGAAGCCACAAAACTCCTAGATAATATCATGACAAACTATTCTCAATGGCACACTGAAAGGTCACCTACTAGTAAAAAAGTGCATGCTATGGCAGAAATCAACCCTTTGAGTGCTAAGATGGATGAGTTAATGAAATTGTTTGCTAGTAAAAGTGCTCCTTTAGATCCAAATGATATGCCTTTGTCTTCCTTGATTGAGAATAGAAATGAGAGCTTGGATGTTAATTTTGTTGGTAGGAATAATTTTGGCAACAAAAATGCTTATAGAGGTAATTTTAATCCTAGGCCTTTTCCTAGTAATCCCTCTAATAACTTTGGCAATTCCTACAAAAATGCTCATGGAAATTACAATAAATTACCCTCTGATCTTGAGAGTAATATTCAAGAGTTTATCAATTCGCAAAAGATTTTCAATGCGTCCATAGAAGAAAAACTGCTTAAAATTGATGACTTGGCTAGGACCGTTGTTAGAATGTCTCTTGATATTGATGCTTTAAAATTGAGATGTGCTCCTCCCAAGATTATTATGGATGAAACTTTGAAAGCTATGCGTGTTTCCATGAATGAGAGTAAAGAAAGAACCGCTCAAATTCGTGCTAGACATGAATGGCTTAAAAAGGCGTGTTCTCGTGATGAGAATCACGAAGATCTTAAAGTGCTTCGTGTGACTCCTATTGAATCCTTGTTTTCTAATGACAATCCTAATGTTGATGGGGCTGGATATGAATCCACTTTGGTTGAGAAACGCCCCAATGATTCAGAGTCTATTTACCTTGATGCTAAAGGCACTGAAAGTGGAGTAGAGGATATCAAAACTTTGAGTAGTAGTGACATTACTACTTTGGATTTCAAGGAATTCAATTATGATGGTTGCTCTTTGATTGAATGTATTTCCTTGATACAATCCATGCTAAACTCTCCACATGTTTCTAGCCAAAATAAAGCCTTTATCGATCATATCGTTGGTGCTACGATGAAATCTCTTGAAGAGAAACTTGAGTTGGAAGTATCTATTCCTATAAAAATTCATGATGAGTGGGAATCTACTATCAAAATCAAGATTAAAAACTATAAATGCAATGCTTTGTGTGATTTGGGTGCTAGTGTTTCCGCTATTCCAAAGTCTTTATGTGATATTCTAGGATTCAATGAGATTGATGAGTGCTCTCTTAATTTGCATCTTGTGGATTCTACTATTAAGAAACCTATGGGAAGGATCAATGATGTTCTTATTATTGCAAATAGGAACTATGTGCCCGTAGATTTCATTGTGCTTGATATTGATTGCAATCCGACATGTCCCATCATTCTTGGTAGACCTTTCCTTAGGACTATTGGTGCTATCATCGATATGAAGGAATGGAATATTAGATTTCAATTTCCATTAAAGAAGGGCATGGAACAATTTCCTAGAAAGAAAATAGGATTGCCTTATGAATCCATGATAAGGGATACTTATGGTTTGAGCACCAAAGATGACGACACTTGATTCTATCGACTTATGCCTAGCTAAGGGCGTTAAACAATAACGCTTGTTGGGAGGCAACCCAATGAATTTATCTTTGCTTTTTGCCTTCTGTTTTGTTGTGTCCACACCATCATAATTCTGTTATGATTGTGTTTTTTATGTTTCTCTTTGTGTTTGTGCCAAGTAGAACCTTTATGATCAGTTTTAGTGATGGTTGTTTGACCATGCTGAAAAAGACAGAAACTTTGCGCTCACGAAATTATTTTTCATTCCTATCCAGAAAAAGTTTTTGAGTTGATTCTTTCTGCTTCTGGTTGATATAAAAATTGAGCTAATTGTCGTAATTGTTCAGAATTTTTGGGATATCAGAAGTATACGAAGTATACAGATTGCTACAGACTGGTCTGTTTTTGACAGATTCTGTTTTTGTTGTGTTGATTTCTTATTTTGATGAAACTATAGATAGTATCAGGGGGTACTAGACATGGAAAAGTGAGAATACAGTAATATAACATCAATCTAAATAGGAATCAAGATTACTACAGTACCTAAAGAGTGGTGGTTTGTTTTCTTGTGCTAATGATATCACGAGTTTCTGTTTAAGTTTTGTGTTGTAAAGTTTTCATGTTTTGCGTGATGTTCTCGTGGACAATGGGATAAAGAGTGGAAAGAGCTTAAGCTTGGGGATGCCCAAGGCATCCCAAGCCAAATTCAAGGACACCAAAAAGCCTAAGCTTGGGGATGCCCTGGGAAGGCATCCCCTCTTTCGTCTTCAATCCATCGATAATGTTACTTGGAGCTATATTTTTATTCACCACATGATATGTGTTTTTCTTGGAGCGTCGTGTATTATAGGAGTCTTTTATTTTTGTTTTGTCACAATCATCCTTGCTGCACACCTTTTTAAGAGGGACATGCACTCATCGTGAATTTGCTAGAATACTCATTGAGCTTCACTTATATCTTTTGAGTTAGGCAATTTAGCTCGCATGTGCTTCACTTATATCTTTTGAGCTAGATAACTTTGCTCTAGTGCTTCACTTAGATCCTTTTAGAGCACGGCGGTGTCATATTTTGGAGAAATAAGAACTCTCGATCTTCACTTATATCTTTTTGAGAGTGCTCTCTCTAAGTAACTTGGTGATTGGCGTGTGCTATGAAAGTAGTCCTAAAGATGATAGGCATCGAAAGAGGATATAATAAAAACTTCCATATTCATGTGCATTGATTAGTAAAGAGAAGTTTGATTTCTCTCAATTAGTTTTGAGATATGGATATGGTAATATTAGAGTTATGTTAGTATGGTGTTGTGAATCTAGAAATACTTGTGTTGAAGTTAGTGATTCCGTAGCATGCACGTATGGTGAACCGCTATGTTAGGAAATCGGATCATAACTGATTTATTGGTTTTCAGCCTTTGTGTGGCGGTCGGGATCGTGCGATGCTTAACACCTACCAACCCTTCCCCTAGGAGTACGCGTTTAGCACTTTGTTTCGATTAGTAATAAAACTTTCGCAATAAGTATATGAGTTCTTCATGACTAATGTGAATCCATGGTATAGATGCACTTTCACCTTACACCATTGCTAGCCTCTCTAGTGCCGCGCAACTTTCACCGGTGCACAAACCAACCATATACCTCCCTCAAAATAGCGACCGTACCTACCTACTATGGCATTTTCATAGCCATTCCGAGATATATTGCCATGCAACTCCCACCGTTCCGTCTCATGACATGTGCCGTCACTTTCATATTGCCATTGCATGATCGTAAGATAGCTAGCAAGATGTTTCAACGTCATACGCTAAGCTAGATCGTTGCACATCCCGGTACACTGCCGGAGGCATTTCCTAAAGAGTCATCATTGCTCTAAGTGTTGAGTTGTATGTAAATAAAAGTGTGTTGATCATCATTATTAGAGCATTGTCCCATGTGAGGAAATAAAAAAAGGGAGAAGAGGCCAAAGATGCCCACAAAAAATGAAAAAAAAGAGGCCGAAGAGCCCAAACAAAAAAATGAGAGAAAAAGAGAGAAGGGACAATTCTACTATCTTTTTCCACACTTGTGCTTCAAAATAGCACCATGTTCTTCATGATAGAGAGTCTCTCGTTTTGTCACCTCCATATACTAGTGGGAATTTTCATTATATAACTTGGCTTGTATATTCCAATGATGGGCTTCCTCAAAATTGCCCTAGGTCTTCGTGAGCAAGCAAGTTGGGTGCACACCCACTAGTTTTCCTTTTGAGATTTCACACACTTATAGCTCTAGTGCATCCATTGCATGGTAATCCCTACTCATTCACATTGACATCTATTGATGGGCATCTCCATAGCCCGTTGATATGCCGAGTCAATGTGACCATCTCCTCCTTTTTGCCTCACAACCTCCACCACACTTTATTCCACCTATAGTGCTATACCCATGGCTCACGCTCATGTATTGCGCGAGAGTTGAAAAGGTTTGAGAAAGTAAGAGTGCGAAAACAATTACTTGGCATATACCGGAGTTGTGCATGATTTAAATTCGTTGTGTGGGGATGTGATACGTCTCCAACGTATCTACTTTTCCAAACTCTTTTGCCCTTGTTTTGGACTATAATTTGCATGATTTGAATGGAACTAACCTGGACTGATGTTGTTTTCAGCAGAATTGCCTTGGTGTTATTTTTGTGCTGAAATCAAAGTTCTCCAAACGTCCTGAAAATTTACGGGGAGCAGTTTTGGAAAATATCAAAAATACGTGCGCCAAGTTCCACCTCAGGGGGTGGGCCAGTGGGCCACAAGCCCGTGCTCCGCCACCACCCCCCTGGTGGTGGTGGGCAGGCTTGTGGGGCCCACAGGCACCTGCCGCCCCCAATTCCAGCTCTATAAGTTGTCTTTCATCCTAGAAAAAATAAAAAGAGAAGTTTTCGTCGCGTTTTCGATACGGAGGCGCCGCCACCACCTGTTCTTCATCTGGAGGGCAGATCTGGAGTCCGTCTTGGGCTCTGGAGAGGGGAAATCATCGCCATCGTCATCATCAACCTTCTTCCCTCTCCAATTCCATGAAGCTCTTCGTCGTTCGTGAGTAATCTATTCGTAGGCTCGCTGGGCGGTGATGAGTAGGATGAGATCTATCATGTAATCGAGTTAGTTTTGATGGGGATTGATCCCTAGTATCCACTATGTTCCGAGATTGATGTTGCTACTACTTTGCCATGCTTAATGCTTGTCACTAGGGCCCGAGTGCCATGATTTCAGATCTGAAATTATTATGTTGTCACCAATATATGTGTGTTTTAGATCCGATCTTGCAAGTTGTAGTTACCTACTATGTGTTATGATCCGGCAACCCCAGAGTGACAATAACCGGAACAACTCCCGGTGATGATCATAGTTTGAGGAGTTCATGTGTTCACCAAGTGCTAATGCGTTGGTCCGGTTCTTTATTAAAAGGAGAACCTTAATATCCCGTAGTTTCCTTTTGGACCCCGCTGCCACGGGAGGGATGGACAATAGATGTCATGCAAGTTCTTTTCCCTAAGCACGTATGATGACACATGGAATGCATGCCTACATCACATTGACGAACAGGAGCTAGCCACTTATCTCTCCGTGTTATAGCTGTTGCATGATGAATATCATCCAAACAAATCACCGACCCATTGCCTACGAATTTGTCCTACTACTGCTACTACTACTGTTGCTACAGCTGCTGCTGCTACTACTGTTACTGCTGCTGTTACTTGTCTTGCTCTGCTGCTGCTGCTACTACTGTTACTTGCTTTGCTCTGCTGCTGCTACTACTGTTGCTATTACAGTCGCTTGCTACTGTTGCTACTTGCTACCGCTGTCACTACTACTGTTCCTTGCCACTGCTATTGCTCGTTACACTACTGCTACGTGCTACACCGTTGGTTCACCTACCGTTGACGGGAATTGATAACTTCCGTTGACGCGGCAACGAAGGCGCCATTGATACAATCGTTAGGAATAGTCTGCCATCAACAGATCGTTTCTGACACCGTTGTTATCATATTACTTTGCTGTTACTACTATGCTTGCAGATACTAATCTGTCAGGTGTGGCTGAATCTGACAAATTCAGCTGCTAATACTCGAGAGTATTCTCTCACGTCCTGCCTGGCGATCTACAAATTTAGGTTGAATACTCTACCCTCGAAAACTGCTGCAAACCCACGCGTTGGTGGGCCGTCAACAACATTCTTCTAGTTTCATTGCTGGGGAGTGCTTTCAGCATTCTTCTGGTGCTGTTGCAGGAGAAGGTTTGTTGTCATAAGCATTCGTCTAGCTAACGCCAGAGATTGCATGATCAACATTTTTCTAGCGCCGTTGCCGGGGAGGTATTGCTATATTCTCTGAGTCACTTGGGATTTATATCTGCTGATCACTATGAAGAATCTAAAGGATCCGAAGACCAAAGTCTTGCCCTCAACTACGAGGGGAGGTAAGGAATTGCCATCTAGCTCTGCACTTGATTCACCTTCAGTTATGAGTAAGTTTGCGACTTCACCTCCTACTAGAAATCTTGATATGTCGCCTGTGCTTGATGATGCTTGTGATACTACTGCTAGTGATGCCATGCTTGATACTATGCCTGATGATGCTATGCTTGATACTATGCTTGATACTGCTAGAGATGCTATGCTTGATACTGTTTTGCCTGATGATGCTAGAGATGCTATTTTGCCTGATGATGCTATGCTTGATACTATGCTTGATACTGCTAGAGATACTCCTTTGCCTGATGTTCCACTAGGAGTATTCCTTGATGCTCGTATTGCTAGAGTTACTGCCAATGCTCGTGATGCTTCTGAAACTACCGATACTATTGAGATAGAACCTGCTTTTGCTCCTTCTAGATCTAGCTCTCCTAGATATGAATTGCCTGATATACCTGAGGGTTACGTTATGGAGGGAGAGATAGCTCAGGATTTTCTTGCGTGTAAGCTCTCCTAGATATAATTCTCAAGTGGAAGGAAAAATCTTGGGAAGTTAGGATGAAAAATGATCTAAAGTTTGCTACTTCGCCTATCTTTGTCACCGATAAGGATTATGAATTCTCCGTCGACCCTGAGATAATCTCTCTAGTGGAATCTGATCCTTTTCACGGTTATGAGTCTGAGACAGTCATAGCCCATCTTGCCAAACTATCCGAAATAGCCAACCTTTTCACTAATGAGGAGAAGATCCGCCACTACTATATCCTTAAGTTGTTTCCTTTCTCTCTAAAGGATGATGCTAAAGCCTGGTTCACCTCTCTTGCTCCTGGATGTGTGCGTAGTCCCCAGGAGATGGTCTATTACTTCTGTGAGAAATATTTCCCTGCCCATAAGAAGCAAGCTGCCTTGCAGGAAATATACAACTTTGCTCAACTCCAAGAATAGAGTCTTCCACAAGCTTGGGGGAGGCTCGTCCAGCTATAGAATGCTTTGCCTGATCACCCTCTTAAGAATAATGAGATACTTGATATCCTCTATAACGGACTTACCGATGCCTCTAGAGACTACCTAGATAGTTATGCCGGTTGTGTTTTTAGGGAACGAACTGTAGAACAAGCTGAGACCCTACTGAATAACCTCTTGATCAACGATAATGCTTGGACAATTCCCGAACCACCTCCTAAGCCAACTCCTAAGAAAAGACGTATTCTATTCCTCAGTCCCGAAGATATGCAAGAAGCCAAGAAATCTATGCAAGAGAAAGGCATTAGATCTGAAGCTGTCAAAAATCTACCACCTATCAAAGAGATCCACGGTCTCGATAACCCGATACAGGTAGTAGAAGTGAATTCTCTTCGTAGGTTTGACGAGAGTGATATTCCTTTTGATAAACCTGCTAGCCTATGCTTTGATGAATTTGACAACTTTGTTGCCAAACAACATAGTTTCAATGATTATGTTAGCAGACATTTGGAACAAAGTACTCGTATGCTTAGCCATTTAAGTGCTTGTGTAGACAGAAATGTCAATGCTCTCAAGCTTCTGAGTAAACATGCCTCTATGATTACTACTCAGGTAGAACAACTACTTAAAGCTCAGAATGACTTGCTCAATGAATTGAATGACAACTCTGTCAGAGTCATTACTAGAGGAGGCAAAATGACTCAGGAACCTTTGTATCCTGAAGGTCATCCTAAGAGAATTGATCAAGATTCTCAAGGAATCAATGCTGATACACCTAGTCATCCTAAGGAGAAGAAGAAGGATGATAGAAACCTGCACGCCAGTTCACCAAATACTATCACACCTGAAGAAACTAATGATATTTCTGCGTCTGATGCAGAAACACTCTGGTGATGAACATGAACCTGGTGACAATGTGGACAGTGATGTTCATAATAATGCTCAACCTAGCCATGATGAGGATGTGGAGATTGAACCTACGGTCAATCCTGATAATCCACAACCTAAGATATACGACAAGAATGACTTCATTGCTAGGAAGCATGGTAAAGAAAGGAAGCCATGGGTTCAGAGACCTATGCCCTTTCCTCGTAAGCCATCCAAGAAAAAGGATGATGAGGATTTTGAGCGCTTCGTTGAGATGATAAGATATCGTGACTAATAAACGGAAGATACTAGATCTTGAGATCTCCACCATGCTTGCCAATTACACTTTCAAAGGTGGAACTCCTAAGAAACTTGGTGATCCCGGAGTGCCCACTATACCTTGCTCCATTAAAGGAAACTACGTAAGAACTGCCTTATGTGACCTTGGAGCCGGTGTTAGTGTTATGCCACTCTCTCTTTATCGTAGACTTGAGTTGGATAAGTTGACACCCACTAAAATTTCTCTGCAAATGGCCGACAAATCAACTGCTTTTCCTATCGGCGTTTGCGAGGATGTGCCTGTTGTGGTTGCTAACACCACTATCTTAACAGACTTTGTTATCTTGGATATTCCCGAGGACGATGCCATGGCTATCATCCTAGGAAGACCCTTTTTAAACACCGCAGGGTCTGTTATAGATTGCAACAAAGGCAATGTCACTTTCCATGTCAACGGTAACGAGCACACAGTGCACTTTCCGAAGAAACGATATCCGGTACATTGCATCAATGCTATCGAAAAGACTTCATCGATTCTCATTGGGAGCTTTGAATGCCCTATTCCTCGTGTCAAGATGAAGTATGATTTGCTTGTTGGGGAGATTCATATCCCCATTGAGGTGACTTAGTGGCTATTCGAAAATTCTCCGTTCTCTCTTGCGATTCGAGAAGGTTTTGTCATAAGGACTTGATCAACCCCATTGACGAATTTCTTCCGATGACCATGAAACGGATGAATCAGAGAGTCACATACCTCTGTTTTGAGTCTTCATTTTCTGTTGCTTAGAAGAAAAATGATGGAATTAGTTTAGCTTTTCCTGTTTTCTGTTTTATCATCCCGGAGAAAAATACCTCGAAAATAAAAGTTCTCCGATGGTCCTGAAAATTTAGTATGATTTTTCTGGAATTTTTGAAAATTTCTGGGCCTGAGAGCTGGTCAGGAGGCCTGACCAGTGGGCCACAAGCCCCCCCACTGCCACCTACCCCCCTGGTGGCGGGGTGCAAGCTTGTGGGGGCCACAGGCACCCCCTCCACTCATTCCAGCTCTCGGCCTCTTCTTCCACCTCCAGAAAAAATTGTTTCGCAGCTCAAACCCGTGTTCTTGCTCATTTGGCTGTGATTTTCGATCTCCTTGCTCAAAGCACCATTCTCCGAACTGTTTTGGGGAAATTACTCCTTGGTAAGTGACTCCTCCATTGGTTCAATTAGTTTTTGCTCTAGTGCTTTATCCTTCGCGAATTCTTGCTACCTTGGTGACCCTGTTCTTGAGCTATAAAAGTTGATTTTAGCTGGTCCCAAGTGGTTTTAGCGCGTGAAACGGTCTCTAGGCACTAGTATGAGTAGTTGCTACAAGTTGGGTTAATCGTTATTCACTTTTCTTTCGAAGTCTCTAAAAATTTCAGAATTTTTCAGAGCTAGAAAAAGGAAAAGATGAGGAGGTTCTTGAGAGGCTCTTCAAGCCTTAACCACAAGGAGGATGAGAAGAACCACCCCAAGTATGTAGTCCCTCGACTCATAGAAGTTCGAGCGTGTGAGTGGCCAAGTGATGAATTTTTGCGCGCCGCCGGACTTTATGAAGACTTTTATTACTTGGTGGAGAACGCAGGTCTTACTGCGTTTGTTAAAGATAAGTGCCCACAATATCTCCTCCTCACCAATATTTTCATTCAAAGCTTCAACTTTTATCCGAGGAAGAATCCTCCCATGGTTGTGTTCATGATTTATGATATTTCCCAGTGTATGACGCTGCAGGACTTTTGCAATGTATGCAAATTACCTTATGTTGGGGATATCCGTGACCCTCGTCCACGGGACTTGGAGGATTTCATTGGTTCCATTGCTATTGGAGAGGAGAGTGGAGTGTCTCGCGCTAGAATTGCTAGCATACATTTTCCTGTGCTTCGGTACTTCTCACTATTTGTGGGAAAATGTTTGATTGGCCGTGGGGAGGCTGGATCACTTAGTTCTCCAGACCTTGCGGTTTTGCGCGAAGGCCTTTATAACGATAAGACTTATAGGTTGGGCGCTATAGTCGCTCAACGGTTGAACCTGAACCGTTCCAAGGGTGTTGTCTATGGAGGTATCTATGCTACCCGTCTTGCCAGACACTTTGAGATACCCATTAGACTGGGAGAGGAAGGAGAGATGCTTCTCCCTGAGAGATATCTGGATTATGACAGCATGGTTCGCCATGATTTTCTGGATAGAGATGCCACTAGACGGATGATTTATAACCTGGTGTTTAGTCAGGGTACTCGGGAGACTATTACTTTGCCTGCTCCTTCTTTGTTTGATCTTCATGCAGGCAGGTACACTATTATGCCCGCGGACATCTACGCATATTGGGGCTTGGCCCAACCACAGGCGCCCGTGCCCGAGCCGCCAGTCGAGTACCAGACGCCAGTTTATCAGTGGGAGCCAAAGGAGCTCACACAGCAGTGGCATACACAGTCTGCTCCAGAGTATCCTGGAGCTGGTTATTTCCCACCATGGGAGTAGACCAAGCTAGGCCAAAACCCTAAGCTTGGGGGAGTACGTGTTCTCACCGACTTTATATTCATGCTTATGCTTTCGCTTTGTTAGCCGGTGTTTACACTTTGCCACTGTATTATCCATGCTAGTTTCTTTTTGTTTGCTTGTTTTGTGTCCTTTTGAGAAAACCCAAAAATATTTTTCTTTCTTCTTTTGGTTGTTGGGATCTTTCCCGTGTAAATAGTTTTCTTTTTCATTGTGTCAAGGTAGAAGATATTGGTTACAATGCTAAGTGGTTCTTACATGCTTACCTGTTTAGCTTTCAAAGAACCATATTATTTTGTCTTCTCCTTTGTGTTTGCCTGCAGATTCAGCTTAGTCCAATGCACTTATTATCGTTTTCATCGTTCGATCGTGCAAATGAAAGGCAACAATGATGATATATGGTGAAGTGACTGAGACTGAAAAGCTGGTATGAACTTTATCTATTTTGTTTTTGTGAATATGACTAGCTTGTCGACCCAGATTTAGCTTGGTTGTGAGAGAACCATGTTTGCAATGACAACTTAGAGATCATAGTTTCTGATGCCATGCTTATTCAGCTGAGAGCTTATAATGGTTTGTCTTGATTGCCAACATAGATTTTGAGATGACTATAATGTAGTATGAAAGGATGGTATTCTCCTTTGAATGTTTCAAGTGGCTTGACTTGGCGCATGTTCATGCATGTAGTTGAAACAAAATCAACATAGCCTCTATGATGTTCGTGTTCATGGTGATTTATATCCTGTTCATGCTTGCATCTAATGTTAGTCAAACTCATTGCATCTTGATGACGGTTGTCGCTCTCTAGTTGGTCGCTTCCCAGTCTTTTGCTAGCCTTCGCTTGTACTAAGCGGGAATGCTGCTTGTGCATCCACTTCCATGAACCCAAAAGTTTTTCCATGAGAGTCCACCATACCTACCTATTTGCGGTATCTACCTGCCGTTCCGAGTAAATTTGCATGTGCCATTCTCTAAACCTTCAAGAAATAAATCTTTTTTTTCATGCCCGAACCGCTCATGTGGTGACAGAGGGCTATTGGTATCTTCCATGCTAGGAGTGTTATCCTCGACATGTGTTTATTCACTGTCATTCACGAGAAAGGGGCCGGTAATTGGAATGCCCACTTCCACGCTTAAACCGAAAACATAACTGTAAAACAAGACTCCCCCTGGATTGATGTTAGTATGGACGGTACCCGAGGATTCGGCTAGCCGTGGAGTGTGATTGATTGGTGGTGGGGGAGTTAAAACTTTACTTTACTGTTTGGGAACCACCTATAGCATGAGTACCATGGAAGATATTGAGAACTCTTGGTCATTGCGTTGACAATGAAAGCATGCCACCCAAAATTATTATCTCTGTTTTCAAAGCTTGAGCTCTGGCACCTCTGCAAATCAATGCTTCCCTCTGCGAAGGGCTTGTCTATTTATTTTCCTGTTGAGTCATCCTCCTCTTATATAAGCACCAATTAGAGAGCACCTCTGTCATTTCTATGCTTTGCTTTTGATTGATATTGAGTATGACTATGACTGGATCTTCGTTGCTATGAATTACAATGTTTAGTCAGCCCTTGATCTTTGTAAGTGCTCTGCATTTATGTTTTGCGGTCTCAGAAAGAGCTAGCAAGATACCACCTATTCGTATTGCTTCATGCTTGCTTTGATTGAAGTGTTGGTATTTGAAACTCATTATTATTTGCTCGTTAGCTGATTATGCCATTGATATTAGTTTACCGTGAGACCTTTGTGTCATTTGCTTATGTGGTTAACTTGTGATCTTGCTGAAATTCTGGTTATGAGTTAGACATAGTTGCAACAACAAGATCAAACAGAGTTTGTCAAAGTTTTTCTTTCTCTCTTAGTTTGTCAACTGAGTTGCTTGAGGACAAGCAAGGTTTTAAGCTTGGGGGAGTTGATACGTCTCCAACGTATCTACTTTTCCAAACTCTTTTGCCCTTGTTTTGGACTATAATTTGCATGATTTGAATGGAACTAACCTGGACTGACGTTGTTTTCAGCAGAATTGCCTTGGTGTTATTTTTGTGCAGAAATCAAAGTTCTCCAAACGTCCTGAAAATTTACAGAGAGCAGTTTTGGAAAATATCAATAATACCTGCGCCAAGTTCCACCTCAGGGGGTAGGCCAGTGGGCCAGAAGCCCCTGCTCTGCCACCACCCCCTGGTGGCGGTGGGCAGGCTTGTGGAGCCCACAGGCACCTGTCGCCCCCAACTCCAGCTCTATAAGTTTTCTTTCGTCCCAGAAAAAATAAAAACAGAAGTTTTCGTCACGTTTTCGATACGGAGGCGCCGCCACCACCTGTTCTTCATCTGGAGGGCAGATCTGGAGTCCGTCTTCGGCTCCGGAGAGGGGAAATCGTCGCCATCGTCATCATCAACCTTCTTCCCTCTCCAATTCCATGAAGCTCTTGGTCGTTCGTGAGAAATCTATTCGTAGGCTCGCTGGGCGGTGATGAGTAGGATGAGATCTATCATGTAATCGAGTTAGTTTTGATGGGGATTGATCCCTAGTATCCACTATGTTCTGAGATTGATGTTGCTACTACTTTTCCATGCTTAATGCTTGTCACTAGGGCCCGAGTGCCATGATTTCAGATCTGAAATTATTATGTTGTCACCAATATATGTGTGTTTTACATCCTATCTTGCAAGTTGTAGTTACCTACTATGTGTTATGATCCGGCAACCCCGGAGTGACAATAACCGGAACCACTCCCGGTGATGATCATAGTTTGAGGAGTT